>NC_063271.1:5246073-5550002 GCF_910591885.1 Bombus terrestris | reverse complement strand
ATAAATAGATCAAATAAGATGTACTCGTCTATTTAGATTTCTTACGATCTCTATAACCAATATCGATGGTATCATAGCGCCGACCATAAATATTTGGATACTTCGTGTAATGTTAGTTGAGATTGTGCGCTTTCCATTGCTTTTATTTTTTATTGATTAAAATTTATTAGATTTTTGCAATAAATGCGACGAATAGGTGCTCTAATATGAGTAATTATGGTCATCAGATTAGGTTTTTAATTATTGGTATAAGCCAAGGTCGATTTAAAATCTTAGAAAGGATTAGTCGCAAGATCTTTTGTGTTTTAAAAAAAGGTCTTAACATCGAGTTAAGGAAAACGCATACTTATTAACAAGAAGTTTTTTTATATTTTTTTCATTGATGCATAGTATGGGGTGGTCTATCGCAATCATTCGACTCACGCTATCACTTATGTCTATTCGATCGGGTTCATTGGTCTTAGCGCCTTTCACGCGTCAGAATAGGCCTTCAGCGTTGCTAATTATAAGATAGCTCTTGATAAATCACACATATCAACTCGATTCTTAAGGACTAACGCTATTGTGCCTTCTTAAGTCATCATTAATGACACTGCGAATAGAAAAGTGTGCGATAGTTGCAAATCATTTTAATTGCGACTTCAATCTGGTTGTAATTAAAGCGGGTTTACAATACAGTAATTCGTATTGTATATTTATTAGATATAACGAGTGAATCATGCCAAACTTCGAAATCACTCGCGATTCAAAAAGAAAGATAAAATTAATTCACGGTTAAGGTAGAGTCAGTCTTCGTTTATTTTAAAGATCGTAGCTTGTACTAAAGGCCAATTAGATATGATTTAACGCGTAACACGAAATAAAAATTGATATTTTAATTAACTTAATTCGCTTCGTAATAAAGTAAATCTTCTGTTTTCGATGATACGAGTAAATTTTATTATTAGCCCATCGAATTCAAATATCGGAGAGATGACGTTTCATATGCATCGATATAATAATAAATAATTTAATCGCTTCGTCTGAAGAGAATGTGAATCTGTGTGTTTCAATTATTTACCCGCGATTAGCAGACTTGCGCGATCGTAGCTGGCAAATTTTTCACGGTAAAAGAAACACGTTTAAGTCACTGGTGTTTCGAAGGAAAAGGAAATGAATAAATTCGAACGCGGGTACTCTCGGTCGTCAAGGCGATCTACGTGATTTATTTCGCCTTATGTCACTGCTTAAACTGCTGCGGGTAGGTGGAGGTACTCGAATAATAAATTCGATAATAAGACGTCACGGGTGGAGCCGTCAAACAAAATTAAACCGAGCGCATACCATTGAACCATTAGAAAGACGATGTGTAACAAAGCGTAGGTCGACAATGCCACTCGTGGTCCCGATTGAATAATTATATGCTCGTATCCCGAGCCTCTTCTGTATCCTCTTTAAACTCGATCCTGTTTCGGATCACGCTCCTCTCGTGCATCGCATTAATATAACATTTCTGTGAAACTCAATTTCCTACTCTTTGTTCCCGAAAAAAGATCGTGCACACCGTTATCCAAAATCGACGTCGTTTGCTTTTGTCATTACGATTATTAACTCTTCGTTAGACAAACATATTTTTTCACACTCCGCAGAAAAACTGAATCGTTCGCATTCAAGCTTCGTTTCTTTACCGTTCTGGACGTATTCGAAAATATAAAATAATTCTGGGACACATTTATTACGGCCGACAACCTGAATGTTCTCTTATCTTTCTAGGGTAAAAAATCTCGAAGTACTCCTGCAGTTTCTGATAAAGAATTTTTTTTTGGTGCAGGAACGATTAGTTACATAAAATTGCATTTCTTCAAGTACCAATCTCGTCTCGATATTAAAACAATCATAAAGAAAACGAAATAGACGCGATATTAATTTTATTCTAAAAACGACTAATCAGCTTACAGATAAATATTAAACGTAGATATTAAAATAATACATAGCGAAGTGGTAAACCGCGTGCTTGCAAAGATGCCAAAGGAAAGGGAACGTTACATATTGAGGGTAATGCAGAAGATTTTCATAAAACATCTGTAAACTATTGCGACAGAAATGTAGCGGTCGAAATTCACGTCACGGTTGTTTCCTTTGAAACGTGACTTTCGTTTGTAGAACTACGTTCGGGAGATTGTTATTTGTCCCCAAAACTATTTGGACATCCTCTTGACCAACATGGAGGCAGTAAATCAACGCCTCGCAGAACCTTAGCTTTATCCAGTAGCAGGCCCTTCTAGAATTTTTTCCTGGAAAAGAAATTCCATATATCTGCAGCAGGTAGTTGTCCTAAAGAAACATTCGACTCCCTAGTTCTAGTGCACCTACCGATAATCGATCTTTAACCAATGATACGCCTGTGCATTTGCAGATGTTCTCAGTATTTTTATCTCACGGTCAAATATTTTAGTTTCTCAGCGCTATGATTGGTCGGATTTCTTGTTAAAGATAAGTTTAAAATACTGCTTATCGTTTGGATCGTATTTATTTAACTATGTGTAGCGTTTCGTCAATCATCAGATATAATTAATATCCTTAGGTACGTTAGTTGACATAATCGATAACACGTACACGCTTTTCACAGCAAATCGTCGATGAAATTTTCTGTTCTTGGAACTTTTCCACCATTGTTCGTCCATTTACAGCTGTCGAATGGACAAACCGACAACCAACGCGTATAACACGTGTATTCGCTAAAGACAATTTGTAATAACGTTATTTAACTCTTCAGCAATCATTGTTATTTAACACTAGAATTACCGAAGCAGTCAAAATGACAGGAATCACATTTTTCATCATTACAATTTCTTTTAATATACAAGTGTCTTTTGGTAATATTAATATTTAGCTATATTGAGATAGAAACGTTATTACATCATTGATTATTTTTGATGTTATGCTTCTTTAAATACTGTGTATTATGTAGGATCCATTTAACTCGGTAGCTTTAGCGTTAAATCATGCGTGGATACACGAACAAGTATTACAGTTCGAACATAAATTACTTGGAGTCTACGAGAGGAAAGTAAGTTATTAAATAACTTTGTAACGTACCGTATATATGGTAATTCCAATGTGTAACAGCTGTACGGAGGAAACACGTGGTCCTTGCATATTGCTCTTTTGGAATTTACCTTATTAAAGTTGACTATGGTAGATGTAGTCTAACATAAAATGTTATCGGTTACGTACATAATAATTATAGTGTATAGTAGGGTGTAAATAAATATTCTAGTGGAAGCTGCACAGCGAAAATGGGCTCCGGTAAAGAACTCTTGCTAAAACAACCTATTCAATTACCCGCGTACACTCGAAACCTCTTTGCTTCCACTTGTAACTCTGGCATAGAGTGCATTCTCTTGACTACTTCAACTGCTTCACCGAGAAACGACCTTTCGTCCATTTTTTCAACTACTACTATGTCTTCCTTTTTTTCTTATTTCCACAAATACGGGCGAGATACGTTCTTTCGCATTCCATCTTTTAATTAGAGACTTCCTAATTATTTTAATCACTTTGAGTGACTCGTTGAAAAGTGTGTGCAACGTTAGAATCAATATCAACTAATTAATTGGGCATTCCAATAATCAATACTAGAGACTTGACATTTATGCTCGAATCATGCAATTAAATTTTGTTTCAACCAAACAGAATCCTTTCTGACCGTATTTTTATTTGTACTAAGAAAATTGGACTAGTTTTCGTCCTAAATATCGAACCCTCCTAAGGAACTACGAAAGGGGAAGTTAGGAAAACGTTCCATACTATTTATGATATCATTTGTTGTATAGATTTCCTAGGTAGTTTTCTTCGTTCAAAGATTGGAAAAGTACCTCGTGAATAAGTCATGATTATGTGGGTATAGGAAGGTCTAAGGATCTGGAACCTATGTTTTCCCACTGACCCACGGGTCAAAATATTCAACAGCACGTGGGGCCAGGGAAAGCCGAAAACATATAAAACTGTCGCTGGGATTTGTGGTAAGCCACTTCACTCGTTTAGGACATGTTGGATACCGTGCTCTGTTGTAAATGTCCTCAACTCCCCCGCAAGACGAGGATTTATCGTTTCATGGTTCACTTAAACGTTTTGGCCCGATATTGTGTGTAAGTGATGTTCAGTGGCCCAGAAAACTTCTTTTTTTTCCAGGGTGAGGTTCCAGTCTTAATATTATATAACGTGGCTACGAATAGTATTTGCAACGAAGCGGATTTTTAGTCATAATTTACATTTCATTTTCATAGTATCAATTTGTCTTAATCGTATGGAAGTACTACTAAATTTTTTTTTTTTTTATTTGGAAATAGTTTACAATCAATTCTCATTGAGAATTATAAGTAAATTATTCTTGTGGTACTATAACGTGAATAATAAGTGATTATCGTATATTTGATTCTAGCTGAATCTAATGTTTAAATCTAGAGGGTAATGTCTTTTTAGCCTGTGGATCTGATCCGTCGTGCCAAGTAATTGAGTAACTAGTGGGTTTTGGTGGTTGTTAATTCTTATATTATATCTATCACTGAATTTGGATATTTCTTCTTTAACTGTAGATATCTTAAGGTCATGATGTATTGTTTCGTCAGTAACATACCAAAGTGTATCTATTAAGAATCTTAGAGTTTTTGGTTGAAGAATTTCTATGTTGGAATTACTCGCTGTTCCCCATAGTTGGATTCCATAGGTCCAAATAGGGAAGTACTACTAAATAATACAAAGTTTAATATACTTGGATCTAACAGTTAGCATGTAAATATTATAATAGATATCACGATGTACAATTATTTATTGTAGCCACTGTATATCTACTATATATTAATTCAATTTGATATACGGAGACATTCTTTAAGACCTCATAGTCACGTCCACCTGTAACCTTGTGTTATCGTACATTCTTTATACACGAGCCAATCTCAAGCACTCGGATATTCTTATAATCTGACCCATCGGGTATTCTCATATCTGTTCCAAATGCTTCTCACGTATACATATAAAACTCGAACATATTACTTATTAAAATATCCACATCGGTTCCTTTATACGATACTAGTACTATAAACTTTATACGATTTAGTGCTTCCAACATATTTTTACAAGTATACAAGCACTAACCATAGCTGTTTGCGACTAATTGCTAGTCTTGTGCCAAAATTTTACGCAATCCCTAAACGTACGCATATTCATACGAATAATGATCGAAGCTCTGATTATCGAGGTCCATTTCACATTTTACCTACTTTCTGATTGACGTACAGACGAATAGGTTTACAACAAGAGAAGATTATTCATATTTGCATCATATCCCTAATATTATTAAATTAACTGTGATAGGACTAAGGAAACAACAAAAAATCACTCTAAAATGTATAATTAAAAAGTCTGGCACATTTTACAACAACCTAGTTCGGATATTTGAACAACTTTGACTTGATAAAAAATTACAAAGCTGAAATAACGTCGTACTGTAACATTTCCAGAGATAGAAGGCTAAAGATTCACTCACGAGGCGTAGTGTGTCGAATGTATCGAATAGAGAAGCTCGAACGGCCCTGATCTTATTAAGTCGGTGTCCCGTGAAATCGTACGAAACCCTAACTAAGATGGAAATTCAATTAACCGAGTGATGAGTACCGTGCCGGTTGGCTTTCACGCAAGCATCTTCGAAAACGGTGTTACGTGTTAGACTTCTGGTAGAACTTGATCGAATCTATCGTTTAATTGCACGTTGGACCTACAGAGATGCAATCTCGCAGATGCATTAGTCTATTAGAGGTTCAACGTGGCGCGTTTGCACGCCCGGAGAAAGTTGCGGTAGAATCGCGAAAAGCTTGTAAGAGGATTAGATATAATACCTGCAGGTTAATGGAACGTAGAAATGATCGCTTAATGCATTCTATTGGATAAATTCTAAAATTATCACGCTTTTTTTTATCGCGAGAGAAAGAGAAAACTTTATTTCCGAAGTTGGAAGTGTTCGGGAATTCGCGCAGCGTTTTACACGGAAGAAAGATCTTTCTGCGTCCTGTTGCAAACGAAATGTAGTAAAATGGAAGAAAGAAAAGAAATGTTTAGTTTGCACTAATTATAGCTTGTAAGTATATAAACATTTTAATCTGATTTGTATACTAACAAGACATAAATATTAGTAAAATATATGGATTCGTAACAAATTAATTATCAAAAGGTCTATTTATTTATTTATTTATTTAGAAGATCTGTTTTCTCGCGAAACCAAGAAATTCAGACGTCATACGAAATTGAAATTATTTAATTGGAACGTTCTCAACGTACATTAAAATAAACGGTTCGTCGAAGTATTAACTGGAACGATTAATCATGATAGTTTGTCTATCAATTTTGAAGAATCTGCTCTGTGTTATTTATAGCTTGGCAATCAGATTAGCTGGCGATAACGAAGTGTTTCCAATTGAAAAAATTATTCCATAATGTTTGATATTTCTAAATACCATTCTTTTATCGTAATATGCAACTAATATTACTAAACTAGCTGAAACTTGTAACTGAATTGCATTCTGCCAAAAAGAAGCAAGTATCGACATTCCTCTCAGCGGTAGCGTACGTAGTTATGGTTCAAAGATTCGCGTAAAGAATCCAATGGAGAAGTTACCGTATCTTGAGCTAGGTCTTGCACATGTGCCAATACTCATTGCTGTGTGCACTTACATGCACTGGGGTATACTATTTCGTGATGGAGAATCGTTCTTCTGCAGCCTGGGAACTGTTAGCCCAGTTAGCTTGGGTCGTAACGCTTCGAAGATTATGCCATGTTCACATCTCGTGCTATCTGGTTTCGTATGCCCCATGAGACATTCGTATGGAAAGGAAACTTACGATCCGTTCAATGTTTCTCTGCCATCGTTTTTCAACCAATATTGCACGGGAGCTTGTACTAGAAATTCGAAGATTTTTCACTGAAGATCACAAATAGAACTGCCAATCTCTAACCAACTGACTTAAAATGAGGAAGGAAAATTAAGACCAGTTAAGAGCTCGACTAGGAATAAGAGTGTGGAAGGAAAACACGAAGAATAAGAAATATAATAAGAAAAGTTAAGAAAGTAGATTGGCATGAAAAAAAGACGTAACCGTACTTTCTACGTTTTTTGCAACTCTGTGTAATTTATATTGGATTAACCAATGGAAATTATCTTCGACGATCTATAAAGTTGTAGAGAATTTCTTTTACCACTTTAACTTTTTTTCCGTACCTTCTTCCAGTTCCTGTTTCGAATCGAAGATATTTCCATTTTTCTTGCATAGATTTTCTCTTCGGTTCGTTATCTAATAATCGATTAGATATATTCCTTATGGAAATAACGAGTCACTGTGTTCGCTAAAAGCGAACTCGCGCGGATAATCGCGACACAGATTTATGACACGTGAAACTCCGCGCGTGTTCATACGTGAAACTTCGTTACCTGCATCCTTCGATATTTCCTACATCAATAGAAACCACATTTCGCGACCCAAAAACTATATTAACCACGAGAACCATTGTATCGAGTACGTGCTGCTCGGATTTCAATTTCGTCGTCTACGATATTTTCGACATTCACGATATTTACACCATCTCTATCGTCTAGTCTTACTGGATAAATATTTTTTAATGGATTTATCATCATTTCGAAATTAAAATAATAAATAAAATTCGCAAACATAAAACGACTGTACACGCTGATCATAAGTGCTACCTACATTTATTGAAAAAATTTAATCAATTTTACTTCGTTTAGTATTTTGCATTATACGACGTGAATAAGATTACAGATTTGTGAAAAAATAAGTAGATGTCTAAATCTCATCTTTCTAAATATCATCAAGTGCTGTAATTCCCATGATCGGCAGTGTGTAAACATGGACGGTCAATTTAAAATAATGTTAACAATGCAAAGAATTATGGTATACTATACGCATAGGCATCGCGTGAAAATGTAAATACTTCGTTTTATTAAAAAATACTTAACGATTCTAAGTACTACGTGCGTGCATAGAGAAAAGGGTATTTATATTCCAGTCAAATGTTTTTCTCGTAGGCAAGATGGATTAAAAGGTAGATTTTAATATTCATGCCTGTAAATTCCTCTTCAGAAATACAGAAACTCTGGGGTACAACATCAACGCAATTCTTTTAAGGGAAACAAGGCACGTCACTGTGCAGAACGATGCATTTTACGCGCATCGTCGGCACGTACGTTTTTGCCACAGCAGCTTCCGGTCCAGTTTTTAGTCACTAGCTTCGTTTCAACTCGCTCGATCCTTCGTCAAACCCGATACACGAGGTAAACCGAAACTTTTCTTCTTTCGATCGTATCGAACGAAGAAATTTTAAATTACCAAATGTCAAGTTTAAACTATTCGAGAATTTTCAAATACCTAAGTGCATACACGCTTGCGTATGACGCGAGGGTTTTGAATTACGTTCTCCTTATAATATATGCGTAAGTACCGGTTTTACTTTCATAGTTTATGATTAATTGAGAAGAAACTTGAAATTTACAGAGTCGTTTATACACATCTTGATTTTATCGAGACAGAGAGGGATGGCGTGGTGGTATATTTTCGACTCTTCGACAAATTAAAATTATATGACTGGAATCTTTTATAATATCGATAAGTTACGAATAAAGGAACATATATCAAGGAGTTTATTCACACATTTATCTAAAATTTCTTCGTTAGTTTCAATGTATTCGTTCGGGATAAACTACTGAACTAGAATCAGATTTATGAGACGTTAAAGTATCTAGAATTTCACAAAATTAGAAAGTACAGAAACGCGAGAAAAAGTTTCAAGATCAACAATTAAGTCATTTCCTACTATCATTAGAAGCAAGAAGAACATTTATCCGTTAATATCGGTCTTATCGCAATAGTATCTTATTAATTTTCTATCTTTTTGATCTCTTGCAAAACGTACAACTGGATCTTACAAACATCCTGTATGCGGCAACCGTATAATTAGTTTTACGAGCATAATCTTATCAATACTATAATTAAATCTGTGATGGGCTGTGTTCTCACATAAATGTGTCCTTGGAATATAATTTTCAACGAAAAGCACAGATATTTAGCGAGCGTTTTATGGATCACAAATAGAGATAGATCGAAAGGGAAATTCTGCTGATTTCAAGCGTATTTATAGCTTTCGTTTTCAATGAAAATCGTTGGTCGAGTATCGTCACGGTTAATAACGATGCTGCATCGTAGAGGGTACGTGTCTCGAATATCAATGATTCGCGTCTAGTTACGAATTACGTACAACGCGCTTCCATATGAGTCATGTATTTGCGTGCAATTAGCGGGGAATTGCACGAAACATCGCTGCACCCTCTGCACGCGGCTCCGTTGTGTTGCGTTTGTAGAGAACAACGTTTAATTCATGGTAAAGCTAAAACGACGAAAGGATGAAAGCAGCTTAATCGCTGCTTTTCGTCGTATTAGAATTTCCTCGATGCCACCTACCAAGCTAATATTATTAGAAATGAAAATCCTTCTCTACGATAATTCACGCAAATCGTTTTATGCTAAATACTTTATGGAAAATTATAAGAAATTCGTATTTAAAAAATGTATATCGCTACACTCAACAAATGAAGAAGAAATCTCGCGACTGAAGTAAAACTTGTAATTTTATCTTTTGGTCGAAATAGATTCGCGAATCGAGGCGAAGAGTATAACCTGTTCCTCTACGATGATTTATGCGAATCGTCTTATATGAAATACCATGGAGAATTATGTGCGTGAACCCACACCTTGAAAAGTATGCATTATTGGACTCGGCAAATGAAAAAGAAATCTCACAATTGAAGTAAAATTCATAATTATGTCGGAGTAGATGCATAGATCGCAGCTGGGAATAATCTGTTCCAATTAAACGCATATTTTAATATCTATATTTTCAAGCCACGCGTTTAATGTACACAGTATTTGATATCTTGAAGATATCATCCCTGAAGCACAGATAAAGATAGAACGGTATCATCCACTAGAGAATTTTCGTTTCGAAAGCGTGGTCGATAGCGGTATCACGACTGGTTTCTCGACACAACTTTGACTTTTTTCCCCATCACGAAGCATCTCTTATGAGGAAAGCGTACGAGCTTATCGAAAAATCCTACGCGATAGATGCAGATTAGTATTGGACGCAGATTTGGTACAATTAAGAGCGGCGTATTCGTCGTGGGTAGAAGCGAGTCGAAATGAAACCGCAAAAGAGAACGGTGAAAGATGATCTATGACTAGGTCTTTCGCAGGGTGTATTATATCAAGGAAGACGAGACAGTGGGAAACTGAGGCAAGTGCGATCAGCATTTCGAGGTCGATAAATTACTATTATTTTTTCTTTTTTTTTAGATAGGCACTCTATAGACGCTCTACGTTCTACAGATGTCAGAAAACGTGCACTTATTTTTTTCTTCCTGAGACGTGGGCAAAGTGAATTTTATTATACGAAGCACACATCTCTTGTCTGAGTATCCATTTGCTCGAGAGTTTTTACCCCTTTCTACTGCCGCTTACAAAAAGTACTTCAAAGCGTGCAATCTGTAGTTATATATCTCTTTAAATTAAGGACCGAGCAATAATAATGCGTAAAAGCTTTCCTACAAATGTCCCATAAGTATATCGCAATAACAGATGCGTTACAAATGTCCAACTACCCAAATCGGAGATACGAAACGAATGTCTATAATTAGAGAAAATTCATCGTGACGTTTTGAAATATGTATCTCAATTCTTCCAAATTTCATAAAACAGCAGTATCTTTACAGACGAACAAAATATCGTGCAAATTCCTGAAGTTCCCTTCCGCAATTGCGATTTGAATCGAGTAAAATCCAATGATACAAATTGACTAAAGAGAGATTACGAATATAAAATGTTTCGCATTAGCTTTGGTCCTTAAGATTAGGTAAGTTTCAACAAAAAAATTGTCAGGAGAAGTGCGCAGATACAATATAATATTTCGCAAAAATTTGATATCACAGCGTGGTATATCTGAATCTGTTGCTCCCAGGGAAAAATGTACAGAATTTGTGTGGTAGTCGATATGTTAATAACGAGTTAAATAACATACGGGGATTTTCGTATGTATTTGTAAAATCAGCTCGGTGGAAGAAGAAGAAGAGCAACAACAACAACGTGACACTTTTCGAATCGATCGAGCCCGACCATGGCAGTTATCTGTGGCAGATAAGTCGAAACGTGTAGGCGTCGAATGCATCAGAATCGACGATCGTCCGTGGGTCGTTTATTAAACGTAGGAGTTCGAACGATCGCGAGAAAAGGAAATTAAAGAACGATGTTATCACTGGGTACACTTGTTACTTTACTCTGATCATTAAGCCTGGAAATCAAAACGAACTAATCTTCGACGAGGTTGACACGCCATGCTGATATAGATGCTAGCTGCTAATCCAACGTCTCTGTTCTGCGTTTCTAGATACGAGGTTTAAAACTCAAGTTTGACACGCCTATGACAAACAGAATAGCCGTATCGCGTTCGAGCCGACCAATATTTAAATGTAGAATGTCTACCTCTACGCGTGAATATTTATGAATTAAATTCGCACGAAGGTTATAAATTATCCTCTTCCTCGAGGATTAATTGCTAGCTTCATTCTTATATTTACCATCTCCGTTAATTGAGATTTACGTCTTAATTGGTGCATTATTATGTGGTATATCATGATAGAGAAATAAAAGATATTCCCTATCTTATGTGAAGATTTATGGTCAGAATTTCGAACTCACTTTGAAACGAACTCGTATAGCAGTTTAATTAACGTCTTCGATTTAATATGTTTCAATTCTTTTAAATTGTTAAGTACCTTCCTGTATAAACTGTAGAACGCTAGGGGGAATTAATAAAATACAGATAATAACGTTATTTACGATTGTGCTCAACGTGTATTACAGAACGCGACGCGAGCAATATAAGATCGTTTATTTATTTAGCGACGAAGCCCAAAGAAACCGTTCGAGGTGCGCTTCGACAGAATGTTCGAGGAAGGTGCAAAGCCGACATGTAGGTGGACTGCACTTACGTGCATATCGTATACGTCTGATACGATAAAGAAATATATTTCTACGGATACGGTTGACACATTCGGCGGTAGGTGAAGCAGTATAGCGATCGCGTTAGAGTCACGCGTGGGAGCGCATCGCATACTTATGCTCGTCCAAGATCTTTCGAGGGATTTACTGGTCTTCTTAGTAGCTTCAACTCGTTCGAGATTTCCGTTCTTGTGTAGCAAACGCTTACTTCACTGACGGCAGTGGAAGCAGTTCTGATCCAAACAACTATACTTATTCTGAGCTATATATATATACTGTGGAAGATCTTGAATTCGAAATTTTTAAGTTAAAGTCTTTGATAAATCACAGACTATCGGATAAAGAAATGTTTGTTCGTAGAAATAAATAATTGCGGTATGATATCACTGTTTAAAATCACTGAACCTTGGACATTGACTCGAACAATATTAACAATACGAGTGGAGGTTGACATTCCGACAAAAGAGGGAACATCGCGTGTCTGACAACCTGCAATCATCGTTGCAAGCGCGAAAGCTCATTCCGTATCC
Organism: Bombus terrestris; assembly: GCF_910591885.1. Lineage (NCBI taxonomy): Eukaryota > Metazoa > Arthropoda > Insecta > Hymenoptera > Apidae > Bombus > Bombus terrestris. Next base: position 5,537,373 of record NC_063271.1, on the reverse strand, counting down.
TACGTTATGAAGCGAAAAGCTACGACAATGAAGGAGTCCTGAGATAGGTCCGAGAAAATTACCGTGTTGCCGCTTTACAGACGGAATAATTTCTCTGGTATTACGCGTAGAAATGTTGCTCATCCACGCGTCCTTTATCCTTCTTTCTTCTCGTTTCCTCTTCGTAGTTTCTCGTCGAAATTTCTCGGTTACATTGTGAGAATCAACATATTTAAAATATTTCGAATTTCACATTTTATCTTATGTCGTCTTACAATGAATTAACTCGTAATATTTCTAACGCTTATTATTTGTAATACTTAGAAAAAAGATACTTATGAAAATATCAAAGTCAGTTAGGTTTCGAAATGAGTTTGTAAAATAACAAATTTACATTTTGTAGTTGTATCTGGATTTCTATAGACACGTGCGATCTTTCAACCGATTATTTATCCTTTCAAATAAGTGAGTATGAAACAGTTGGTGACCACAATAAGTGCACCCCGTGGAGTAGAAGATGACCGTGTGATGTATACGTTCTGATGTTTGTTTATCAAGACACCGGATACATGGAATTTTCTCCTTCCCCGTGTATTCTCTTTCCTTCATTATTATTCCCATTCTTCTTACGAAAAGCGTCCAGAAAAATTGAAAGAGCAACGTGTAGGTCGCATTGTGGGTCAGCTCGCCTACGTCTTGGATACGAAGTTGGACGCTCATCCGACCATGTTACTTTACCAAGGGTACTTGATAGACTGGAATAAATAACTGCGGGAAGGAAATCGTGATAGGATATGACGTTTCTCTGTGTCATAGATAAAAAGAAATCTAATTGCTTTCCAAGCGATAGCGTAATCTTAATTACGTTTGTTATATACCCGGTTGATAAAAAAAATTGCACGAATCAAATAATTATGTCGAAGCAAATGAAAAAGGCTAAATTATGTCCGAGCCATTCTTTCGAAACTACGAACCTTCATCGATACACGAGGGCTAAAGAAATCGGAAACCTTCTTCGTATTCAGACATATTTACAGCCGTGAGGATCATTTTACCGTAAGCGTAGAATTTTCGTCGCTTTCTATCTTTATGAAAATCACTTTTTATTGTGGCTACTTGCTACGCATGGCCACTCGACGGAAGTAAAAAAAAAATATGAATTATCGTCTCGCTATTGAGCACAGGAAGGAAAATTAGATGACCGAGATCGATAGGTGGGAAATAGCTGCCCGGCTGCAACACTCGACTCGTTATCCGAGTTCCATGTTCTGTTTCAAAAGCTTCCTGATAAAATTATTAGGACGTAGAAGATTCATAGGATGCTCTTGTCTGATTAATTCGCTGATCTCTTCAAACGTTTTAGGATAGAAGATAGACGAGATGAATATTATTTTATGTGTGATCGTTATTTTTTAAGTACGCTCGATTTTATTCAATACGCTTTATAATCATTTTCTCGAGTGACGTTCGCTGTTTCTCATTACCCTGTGAATTTTTCTGTTACAGGCTCATGTAGTGTCCGCGTTCGAGCAATCTTTGTCCAATATGACACAACGTTTACAACAACTTACTGCAACGGCGGAAAAGAAAGTAAGCGCTCTATTACCGACCTAATAGTTTTCAACACTTTCTAAACGAGCATATAAAATCACCGATATAAAAACAATATCACATCGAATTCCATCGACTAAATTTGTACTTCAAATAGAAGTTTCATCGTAAATGCTCGCTGTTCAGATATGAAGTCCCTAACGGTGCAACGATAGCACGAAATTTAAAGGGATGAACATTTCCACCTTGAACCATTAATTTTCCATATACAAAGATGCCATGAATCACATACGACAGAAATGAACGATCATTTCCCTGTACCTTTCCCCCATTTATAAACTAACCTTCGTAGTTACGATTTTTCGAAAACCTGGCATCTTATTTCAAATTGTTAAGATGCACGCAAATCGAAACCTCGACCAAACGATAAATCGCTCGCAGTTCCCAAAATCGCCTCCAAATCAAAGATTAAATCGCCCAGGTGACTTGAAAATCATGCAATTATTATCCGCCTACCCTGATAATAAGATTAAGCTATTAAACGGTCTCACCATGATTCCCATCCCTGCAGAAGACGCAAAGGCTCTCGGTCTTCGAGTCCCAGATTCCGACAGCTTTAAATCAAACTCGACCTCGTTTAAAGGCCCAGCTCGCCTATCCAGCCCCAAGTCCTCTAGAAAAAGATCGAACGACGATAGCAAACTCAAGAAAGACGTTAAGCGTCATCGAAATATGGACGTAAAAACGTCGAAGAAGCTACCGGATTTAAAGCAAGAACAAAAGGCTCAACGAACCGCTACGTTAGAAACGCTGAGTATTTTACACGCAAAATTGGAACGAGGGCTGAAAAATATTTCGAACAGGACAAAAGCGCGACCAAAATTTCATCCGGATACGCCAAGGGACTCTGATACCCCAGCCAATTCAAGCCCGACCACGATACGCACATCCGGTCGTAAATCGACGATCGGCGGTAAACTGAGAAAAAAATCGTCGACCTCCCAGGGAAACAAGCCAGACAAACTTAGGAAAGAATCGAGCTCAAAATCCACAAAACAATTGTTCAGCATGGCTGAATCGTGGAGCAGCGACTCCGTGGTCAGTCATTCGGATAACTGTGCCTGCTGTCACAGCCGAGAGCCTTGCCCCTTTCACGGAAGCGACTTCTACGGGAAATAAAACTACTCTGTTTGTTCTATCATCTGAGAAATTTCCATGCTTTACTAACGAATGCGCAAATAAGTCGATGTAGTTACTAGGAGATATACGATGAAGTTTGAAGAAAATCTCGTAATTTACTGTAAACCAAAGGTTAGAGTCCGAAGTGAAATTAAGTAACGAGTTGCGAAATAGATACAAATTTAGATGTTTTATTAGACTAATTATGCTGTCAAGTGCAAGATGCATTTTACTGTACGAAGTACGGTGATATGATCGTCGGTATAAGGAATAAAAGTATTTGATATTTTTGCAGATAGCGATACAATTATTAATAAAATCGCGTAGCTACCGTCGTAGTACAACTTGCATTTGTGTTATTGAAAGCTAGAAATAAAATATGAAGACAAACTGCATGCGTAATACTATCACAGCTTCGTATAGTTATATGGAAGAAAAGGAAAGTTTCTTTTTTTTATGTTCCTTTCTCTAATATCGTTTCTATGTGTTCATAAATCTTTCGAGGCAACGAGAATATATCACGAATCGCACAGTCACTAGTGACGCGCGTATTTACTCGAAACTTTCTTAACTTGTACAAGCGTGCCGGCATTCTTTGCAAATCACCAGATAAAATCCGTGATCTGCGGTCGAGAAAGGAAGAAGCAATATTACGATTACAATTTACTTGTAAATTTCAGGATTCCGAACTTCAAGAATTAAGAGAAACTATCGAAAGGCTTCGCAAGCAAAGCGCGGAAGCTGGTTTGAACAACGGGCCACCCGCGAACAACGGTCGCCGTCATACCCTCGGCGATTCCGATTCTGGAACGACAGGCTGCACTGGTAACAGCAACCATCAGGGTGCTTCGATGGCGAGACAGTTGTCCGCGGATAGTGTCACTTCGTTGAACTCGTTGAGCAGCGCCTGTTCGGCCAGTAGCCATCACAAGAAGAAAGGCTGGCTTCGTAGCTCGTTTTCAAAGGCTTTCTCGAGATCACGGAAGAACAGGCATGGCTCCGTTTCCGACGCCGAAGATTGCAAGGAGAGCGCTAGCGGAGACCTGAGCGCACCGAACAGCCCTAGATTGCCGAGCGCCTCCAAACACGACTCTTCCCGAGCTCAAGGTGCTCGAAGTAACGGACAGAAATCACCCGAAGTGGAGAATCCATTGACCGGAAGCAAAAGCAGTTCGGCCTTGTACAAAAAAGAGGACGAAGACGTGGTGGAACTGAAGAAACAGCTCAGGGAAAAGGATCTTGTGTTAACAGATATTAGACTCGAGGCTCTGTCATCGGCGCATCAGCTGGAATCGTTAAAAGACACTGTTATCAAGATGAGGGTAAACATATTTTTAATCTCGTGGAAAAATTCTTAGATTTTCAACTTCCTTGTACGACATGAAAGAATCAAATTTTCTTTACAGAACGAAATGCTTAATCTGAAACAAAACAACGAGCGTCTGCAGAGATTAGTAACGTCAAAATCCTTAACATCCTCCCAGTCGTCACTGCCTAGCGATCCAGACAGACGTTTCAGCATGACAGAAGTAGCTTCCACCGTTGCTGCGCTTTCAAATGGCGATACCAGTACGACGGCAGACCAGTTAGAAGATTTAAACGTACCAGAACACCCAGTAGTCCCATCAACCACCTCAACTACAGGAGAACCAACTTTGGAACAAGATACGGATGGGAAAAGGATTAGCGTTGCCATTTATCTAGGTAGCGAGAAAAATTTCAACTATAATCTCGTAACTGGAAGCACATCGGATGGCAGCATCGGTGAACCTCCTCATTGTATTATCGCGAGCGTTTGCATCAGCAACAAAACTACATGGGACTCCCTTGATTCTACTGTAAGGCGATGCTTCAAGGAGTACGTTTCGAGAGTCGATCCTGTGACAAACTTGGGTCTGGGAGTCGAATGCGTCGCTGCTTATCACCTTGGAGAAGCTTCTAGGTATGTGTATTATAATAATTATTTTTTCTTACCGATGTGTATACTGATATTTTATATTATAAAAATACTCCGAAACACTTACACATATATTTTTGTAATATCTTCCGATATAGGTGTACCACGGATTCCCAGCATCCAGAGTTACTTCCTTGCGGTTATTTGATCGGCCACGTGAAAACCATTTATCTGGTGCTTTCCGGTTACTCATGGCTGGCTGTGGATACTCTCATACCACGGTCCATTGTGCAGCGATTGATATCTCTGCTAACTGAACATCGTAGAGTCATTCTGTGCGGACCCAGTGGTACCGGCAAGAGTTATTTAGCTGGAAAATTAGCTCATGCGTTGGTCGATGCCGATAACGATACAAAGGATGCCACGGCGGTAGCCACGTTTAATGTGGACCACAAGTCCAGCAAAGAACTCAGGCAATATCTCGCGCATATCGCCGAAAGATGTGATTCAAACGCAGCTGACGAACTACCAAGGGTAATCATCCTCGAGAACTTGCAACACGCCGCATCTTTAGGAGAATTATTTAGTGGCCTGCTTGGTACTAGACATTCATCTTGTCCAGCTATTATTGGCACCATGAGTCAGGCCACTTGTAGTACCACGAATCTTCAATTACATCACAATTTTAGGTATATCTTATCATCTAACTTACCCTTTAACGAGAGACAGCCCACTTGTCTTATATTTTTATAAGCGCTTCTTTTTCTGCAACGAATATCTTATTTTCAGGTGGGTGCTTTGCGCTAATCACATGGAACCAGTTAAGGGATTCTTAGGACGTTATCTCAGGCGGAAGCTGTTGGAACACGAGTTGCGTGAGTGTGGCGGAACTAGAAACGCAGAAATGGCAGCAGTTGTCGAATGGTTGCCCCGGGTGTGGCTACATCTCAACAAGTTCCTAGAAACCCATAGCAGTTCCGATGTGACAATAGGTAAGATCATTAACAATATTTATATTCAGTTCAGTAATATCGGCTTCATCATAAACATATGAAATTAAACGTATAACTTCTAGGACCGCGACTATTTCTGTCCTGTCCGATGGAAGTAACGGGTTCTCAAGTATGGTTTACGGACTTATGGAACTACTCTGTAGTACCTTACCTGGTAGAAGCAGTCAGAGAAGGATTAACACTTTACGGTAGACGCGTGAGTGGAAATGGAAATGGAGATTCCTCCTGGGAAGACCCGGCTCAATTTATCACGTCGAGTTATCCCTGGATTTCTACACACGCGGTACACGGTGGTAGCGACGCTCTTCTTCGTTTACGACCTGAAGACGTTGGCTACGATGTTGTTACGTCTGGACACACTTCCGGAGTCGGCGCATCTAGTGTGAAAAGCCTTGGTAGCACACATAGCGATACAGAAGGAGATCCACTAGTTAGTATCTTCACTTTTAATAAATTTAACTCTTGAATGATACAACATGGAAGTCAGTATTAGAAGTTCTACTTATTTATTAAGTTCATTGAATATTATGTTCAGCGCTTTCTGAATTCCGTGACATGATAATTAATTAAAATTTGTCTTTGTTACAGCTGAATATGTTGATGAGGTTACAGGAAGCAGCCAATTATTCGAGTCCTCATAGCAACGACAGTGACTCGGTTACCTCCCTTGACTCGTCGCACACTCGACAGTCCGAAGATTTAAGTTCATCGACATCTTCGTCGAGAGGCGTAGAATCAGCACTTTAATTCAATTCTGCTCTCGTTAATGAAAATGAAACACAACTTCTGAATATAATCGTGCATCAGGCCAGTTTGTAATATTCAGTTTGAAGAATAACAATTTATATCTATTTGGCCGTATGAGAATAAATGCATACGGAAATTTGAAATGAAAAAAAAGAAGGAAAAGAATCAAAAATAAATTTTGAATACCTTTAGGATATAAATCTTCTCTTTCTAACTTTTTACGACAAAAAAATATCAAATATTAAACGATCGAGCTATAAGCGAGGACTAAGGTATTTTCAGCAGTGCGTGATATGATACTCTTTATAAAACATGTCCTTCCATTTGCTCTTACACGAAGCGACGATGTGCATTACAAATGAAATTAAAAATGTCGAGAAAAATTTTTCAATGCCTACAGCTGGCCTATATTTATTCTAGATCTTTATGTGCGTCATGCACTTCGGTGTGATATGTAATTAAATAAGTAAGAGACAAGCAAGCGATACTTCTATGTTCTTTGAATATACCGACGTATGAACGCATACGTCGTCACGCGATGCAATAATCTACGCTGCCGTTACGGAAGTACGAGTCTATTTTAAACAGATACATTTCTATGATCAAATCAAATACGATTAAGTGTAGCTTAACGCGAATCTACTCGAGAAATTTGGATGGAATATACAACAGTATTATCATAGGGCGTAAAAATAAAGGGCTTCGAACTGAGCCAAGATTTAGGATCGAGGAACTACCATTCCTCACGTCCACTACTTTCAGGTAATAGCTTATCGTATTCGATATACGGATCTCATGGACGGACCGCTCAACAGAGTATTGTTTCGCCTTCAGAAATACAGCGCAGTTCGAAGTGAGTATGTACTGATGGGTGTGCGTGCAAAAATAGTCTATTTATACATACTTTGCTACGAAATCTCTATTTAATTAAAAAATGTTAATATAATATATTATATATATACACACACAACCTAACGATGATGGCGCTAAATTTATGTTACGAATAAAGTTTATAATTAGCCAGTAAGATACGTGAGTAATATTCTGGTCATGTAACATTGTAAATACAAAATACGAATGGAATGTACGATGACGCTAGATGCAAATTTGATTCGAAGTCCCATAGTAGCCTGCAAGATCAATTTTGGTTATGGCATGTAAAGTGTATAAAATAAAAAAGAGACGGAAAGCAAAGGAATTGAATGCTTTATGTGCAATTTATCAGATTGCAACGTACCAACTGCCAGAAGCCAAAATAACAGAAAATAACACAGGCTACGCCGAATATACATAGTGTACATGTTTGATAAACCTTGAAGTCGATTTCAGATTTCGATCAGTATCACAATGTCCATGAATACGATGTGCATGTAATAATTATACAGTCACATTTACAGGTTTTTTACGTTTGTACCGTATTTATACGCTGTACGACGCTGCACTGGACCTTTATCCAAATAACGATAATTATTGTGTCATCAAATAAATCACACTAAACTTCATGTGGTTAGATTAATTCGACCGTTCTTTTTAACCAACTTCATCTTTCACGTTGTATGGTAACCGTATGTACAATCCTTTACCTAGGTATTAATGACAAATTGAATGAAATTATATAGGCAAAGCTGTTTTATTTAGATCAAAGATATACATACACTGTACTTGTGCATAAATATGAAGTAATAAGAGTATTAAGTAGTAAATATAAATTATTCAGCAATATTTTGCTAAGTCTTAAATTTCAACGAACTTTACTGGAATGACATTAAAAAAGTATCGTTTGCACCTATATCATTTATAAAATATGAATGTGTTCCTAACATCTTAAGCATTAAAGTTCACACTAAATATTAGATAAAACATATATATATATATATATAGGCTACCGATGGTCTAAAATAACATTGGAAGCATACTTCTTATTTTTCAAACAATATTCTACAACTGCATAAATAGTAAGTAGTCTTCTGTCCATGGCACTTAAATGAGCTTCTGTAACAAGGGGTTGAACACCGGCCATTACGGATTCATGAGCAGCAAGTCTTGCAAGAGCTATGCTTAATGAACCACCACTAAATAATTTCAAACGATCCCATGTAGTTTTATGAATCCTAAAATGAAAGTAGAGTTAATAATTCTAAAAGCTTAGAAATTTAATGAAGACACTGCACTTTTTATTATAAATAAACAGGATTAATACATATATAAATACGCACATACAACACTGATACAAAGGTGCTAAAATATCAAAATGATCTATATCAGGATTTCCAAGACTTTTCCCATTATCGATTAACAACACAGCTGGATTATGAAAATTATTCTGTGCTAATTCATAATGATGGCGATCACCATTATCCATCAAAAAGTCAAAAATCGCAGTATCTACTAAATCTAAAAGCCTGCTCGACGATTGCGGAGAATATGCTTTAGTGTCTTTCACCTAAAAAATCGAATATTTCCATGTTATTATCGAAAAAAAAAGAAAGAGAAAGATAGACTTGTTGCATACGTTTATCTAATAGACTTACTTTTTCACAATAGTTATCATCTGTTTCCCATGCTGCAAGCTTGTTCTTTTTATATGTTCTTTGCCATGGATGACGATGTTTTACAAGTCTTAGATATCGTGGTAACCAAGAAATTAAAGCACCTTCTAAAATATCTCCTACTCCACACACTGGATCCACGGGAGAGCAATAATGACAAACACCATACAAACAAGTATCATTACCATCTTGATACATAGTAGCATAAAGTTCAGGAGTTGCACGAGGCCGAATTTCATTCCTTAAGTCAACTAAAAAAGATTTAATACAAAATAGTCAAATGTTTTGCTCGCAATCTGTATAAAATTATTTATATATAAATTTTTACTAGAATTTCTATGGGAACATACGTTTTCTTATAACAGTAAGCGGCACTCTTCTTAAGGCCAGTAAGGAAGATAAATAGAACGCTACTACTTCGGCATTGTGTCGATCTTTTCCGTGATAAACAGGTCCTCGAATAATAGCGTCCCTAGAATACCATTGAGGCTTGAACATCGCCTTCGTTCCGTGTTCTAAAGTTAGCATCAATTTCAATTGCGTACCAAGTGGTGCGTTATCTGCACGCATCACTTTTGATTTACGCAAGATATCTAAAATTGTTCCTAATTCAGGCGCGACCGGTGGTATTAACTGATGGGCATCAGGCCACTAAAAATATCAATTATTAAAAATAATATACAATAAAAAAGATATTTTATATTATTCGTTCTAAACATATTTCGATATAATACTAACATTATTGTTAGGTATACTCCATATATTTTTTTGAACAGCATTAGGCATTATCTTTAATTCAGTAAATAATCTTTCCAATACTATTACGTAGCTAGTATTTTGCTTAAAATATCTTGACGGTAATAACTGTATCTCCTCTTTAATCTTTTTTATCATATCTTTCGCAACTGATTTTTGCGAAACTTGTAAATTTTGTCCCGCTTGAGATATTAACTGTTCCTGTTCCGGCTTTAATTGCGAAATAGGCATGCCTTTAGAAGAAGTTTTTTGCGACGAGCTCTCTACAATCATTCGAATAAAATATACATTGACGCTAAGGACAAGAATCAAAAGACCGCCCAAAGCGATGAGAGCACAGCGTCGGCCAATCATCTGTGAACAAAATGTCAATTGAATAAACGTAACATAGATGGCGCACTAAGGTTTACTTGAATATTATAACAGGGCGACTCTATAGCTTGAAGATCAATCTATACTTACGCCATTTTCGTTCTTGTGAATTCTTTTTCAACATAATCTCCTAACATATAATAAACATTTTAATGCATGTATGTACTAAAAAGAGTCTGTGAAGACTAAACTGATTGACATCGATAATACAAACATTAATTTTCTAAATCAAATATAACGATTTTATCTAAGAGATTCTATGAAACAAATGTTAAAATACTGTAACGTGTAACATAACGACACAGTTTTAACAAAGCTGTACATATATGAGTTACGAATTGAATTCAAAGAATACTGAAAAACTGTTTTGTAAAGAAAAACATCTATTTATATCACCTTTGAAAATTGGCCACGCGGTTGCTGTCACCTGATAATAAATATTTCCTTCATGTTTTGATGAAACCTCTGCTTAGTCGCATCCAACTATGATGGGACGGCAAGTATCCGTCGCCATTTTTAACTTCAAACCAAAGTACTCACGCGCCGTAAAGCACTGTATTAGTATCAGAAATTGTTGTGAATAAACATTAATTTAAAAGATATTAAAAAATATCGATTTTATAGCATTCTTTAATTCTGGAAACATAAATACAATTTGTTACATTACACATATATTAAGAAGAAATCCATTTGAAACATTTTCTGTAATTATATACATATGCGTTCATATATACATTTACGAAAAAATTATATTACATATGCAGGATAAGGAATTGTAAAACAATAGTTATAATCTTGGATTTATTTTATAAAAACATGTAAACTACATAGTGAATATAATCGAATTAAATTTAGGCTATTACTTCAAATGAAGTAATCGATTCAAAACGCGGTGGTGTTCGCATGGCTCGGCTCTAAATCGTTTTCATCTCTATAGTTACACTCGTACAAACATTTATGTCGATATATACATTTCAGTGTATATTTTCATTCTCTTCGTTGTCTTTCCCTTTCACGAGCAAGTTCTGTTGCATAATCATAGGGTGATCCTCTTCTGTGATTAACAAGGAATTAGAAGTCTATAATTAAAAATATATTTAAAAAAAGCACATGTACCTGTCCCTATGACGATCTTTATCACGATAACGATCTTTACTTCTATCTCTATGTGATCTGTCTCTGCTACGACTTCTATGTTCTCTTTGTCTCCGACTTCGATCACGGCTGTTTGATCGTCTGCAATGTCGATCCCTTTCTCGATCTCTTTCACGGGCACGTTCTCGTTCTCTTTCTCTTATACGATCTCGCTCACGATCTCGGTCTCTGTATTTGTCCTTGCGGTCTTCATCAGATCTAGAAAAACATTATTCGAAGGGAAGTAATGCGGAATAACGAATAACGTTTTTAAAATATCAGCCTGTGTAAGTGCATACATATGTTGCACTTATTTACAATGGAAGATACCAAGAAATTATTCATCTTAAACACCTCGATATTACATATTTGTGTAGATTTTAGCGTTCATTTAAAAATCTTGCATTCCTTGATATCCAATACAAAAAGATTAGTGTACAGTTATTGAGATAATGAATATCGAGATGACTTCTAAAAAAATTCGAAATTATGTAACTTATGAATGTTGCTCTTGCAAAGAAATTCAGTAAATTCAATATTCAGAATCTAGATAGCATATATAAGTATAAAAACAAGTTCATTGCACTAAATTTATAAAGCCAGCGAATAACTGTACAAGAATCAAATAAGAACATACACATGTACTAAAGAAAACTGAATGATGATACACTGAGATCAAGAGTATTTTCCAGGAGATGGTACGTCTTTAATCTTCACCCAATTTTCCTAACAAGTTCATAGAATATTATTAACATTATACAAATTAGTAACGTGATTGTATTCATACCACGTAGACGCACCTGGCTCGCCAGTGACTTGTTCTTTCAGCCTCACCCCACTGAGCTTCGCTATCTGGTATATGCCGCGGTTGATTCCGTGAGGTGAGATTGCCGTTATCTTTCCTACTACTGCTGTTACTATATTTTCCATGACTATTTAGGGTAATAGGTGGTTTTGCATTTCGGGCATTCATAGATTGTTGTGGAAACCTTTCTGCTAATCGATGTTCGAGTTCTTTTTGTATAGGCACTGGTATTCTTGGAAATAACGTTGAAAACCATTCTAATTTAGTAAGAAATTGTTTGAGAATGTCACCCATCTTCATTACTTGTCCTCCACCAGCTTTTACATCTAACTCATCTTCATCTTCTAAGTAATCACTATACCAACTAAATAGATCTGCTGGTGGTTGTGTATATCTGTTAACACCAATATATGTATAATACATCAAATTATTGGAACATTTCTTTAAAGTAAAATCTAATATCATAATATTCTTACCTAATATACATAAATCCTAATGCCCGAATATATGGTGAATCAAGGTGATTGATAAGACCATTTAATTGTTTCCGTGTTAATCTCAAGGTGAAGAGTTTATACAGTAGACAATAAGCTGTTGAGACAATTCCACCAGCACCAACTCCTCGGACCTGCATGAACCGCTAAATTTACACCCCCCTATGTCAATTAATCACATTCAGATTATATTATAATTTATTGACCGAGAACATGCTACTCTGCAATTAACTGTGGTATTAAGTGAGACTGTCTGCTCAATGTTTGCATTCAGACCAATTCCAGCCCAATATTTTGATATTGATGCCTGATTATTTAATAGCAGTGAAAGTCTAAAACATTTAGAACTTTCACTTTGAATGATTTACTTTAATTACTTCTACCTTTTTTAATAGCAGTTCTCATTTCATAGAGTGTCCAGGTCCTTTAAAATGCTATAAATTTGGACTGTTTTTATACATGTGGTAATATCTCTATGATTGTCTCAGTTTTATGTCAATAAATAACAATTAAAAATGAACGATGTACAAGAAAACATACTCACACCTCCGCACATGCCAGTCTGGCCTGCTGTTTTTCTGCTTCCTTTCTCCCATGGTTCCAAATGAGACACCTTATAGTAAATTTCATCGATAACCTCATGGTATGTTTTTAATTCATATAAATTCACTTTAAAATAATGTGACGATTGTATGTTGGTTAAAATTAGTGGATTTAAATTCATAGTCCTTTCATTTCCCCATAGAGGTAATATATTCGACTTTTTACCCTCCTTTTGAGTTGGACGACGTTCTTCATCGCAACCACTGGAATTGTTCCATGGTGAACCTATGTACAAGTGTCTCATTTATGTATCTGCCGAATCACGTAATAGTATAGTAATCAACATACATATATACTGGTGGAATAGAGGTTAAGTGTATCGTAATGATCATAACGGGCCACAAAATACCTCGTCTCTTCGTCAAACATTATAAAAATAAGGAATTTAAAAAAAAAACACAAAAAATACAATATATATTTACTTACCATCAGCTCCTTCCGCCTCTTGCACTTGCATGTTTGTATCGTAAACTTGCAAGTCTTACGATGAATTGAACAGAACAAATTCACCATACAACCACACACCACGTTACGTTTCACAAAAGGTTTACAAAGTTCATAAATAAAACAAAGAATAAATGTATTTATGTGTTGAAAATAATTAAATACAAGTTTTAAAAGCTCGCATAACGCTTTTTTCTGCAAGTATATGGAAAACTGACGTCAACGGGAAGCGAAAAAAAAGATATAGTACAATAATGCGCATGCCTACAAAATGGCCTACAAAACATCCGGTTTCATTCGCATGGTATTATCCTCACTTATAATTACACAAGTAGTTTAAGTAACCAAATCGTCCTTTGTTGGTTCCTCAGTCTCTGAGTAGATCGTCATAAAAAATGACTGAAATGTAATCATATAATAATTTTTGTAAACCTTAATGAACGGACATTGTGATAAAATAAATATTATATGTATCTATTGCAAATGATATTTCAATATTTTAAACCATGATCGCGTGTTATAAACTACACGTGAAATCACACAAGGAACATCGGGATCTTCAAACACAATATTTATAATTAAATTATTTTGTAACCCTCTATTACAAAAATACAATAAACTACATTTAGTTCGTACTTAAATATACGTATTTTCTAAACTTCTCTTAATATAAAAAATGAACGTGTGATCTAAAGATTACATGTTATTATATTTGAAATGCGATAACAAAAGAATAACACTTTCCCTAGAAAACATATTGTTACTAGAATGTGGTAATACAGGCCACATACTAGGCAGTATTTACAAATTCAAAATTAATATTTCAATGAATTTAATAAAAAACATGTTTTAGATTTGTTCATGATATACTTTTTCATTGAAAATATGTATCATTAAAAATTATATTTAATTTAACATGATAATATTGGATTGGCAACTAAGTGATTGCGGATTTTATCAATAGGTGGTCTTAGCACATTCTTTTGTTTTGTCAATGCTTCAAAGCACCTAACCTATATTGTTTTCTTGTTGTTTGGATTTCCACCTTTAATTTAGTAAAAAAAACTGTATCGATTACTTATTTAGTTTTGTTTTTATCCCAATTTAAAAATGGAAGAACAAGATGTGCATTTCAGACATATTTTATTGTATTATTTCCGAAAAGGCAAGAACGCATCGCAAGCACACAAAAAGTTATGTGCCGTTTATGGGAATGAAGCCTTGAAAGAAAGGCAGTGTCAAAATTGGTTTGCCAAATTTCGTTCTGGTGATTTTTCAGTGAAAAATGCTCAACGATCTGGTCGTCCAGTTGAAGTTGATGAGAGCCATATCAAGGCCATTATCGATTCAGATCGTCATAGTACAACGCGTGAGATTGCAGAGAAGCTTAATGTATCGCATACATGCATTCAAAAAAAATTAAAACAGCTTGGCCATGTCAAAAAACTCGATTTATCGGTCCCTCATCAGCTTAAGGAAATTCATTTGATGCAACGCATTAGCATCTGCGATTCGCTTCTGAGACGCAACGAAATTGATCCATTTCTGAAACGACTGGTTACTGGCGACGAAAAGTGGATAGTTTATACAGCCCAGGCGACACCAGAAGCTGAAATTCACCAAGAAAAGATTATGCTGTCAGTTTGGTGGGATTATAAAGGAATTCTGTACTTTGAACTTTTACCAAGAAATCAAACGATTAATTCAAACGAGTACGTCCGACAACTTGCCAAATTAAGCGATGCAGTTCAAGAAATGCGGCCAGAATTGGCAAATTGTAAAGGTGTCATTTTCCAGCATGATAATGCAAACCTCTACACATCTTTGGTCACTCGTAAATTATTGAAACTAGGTTGGGATGTGTTGTCACATCCACCAAATAGCCCTGACCTTGCACCTTCAGATTATCATTTATTTCATTCCATGCAGAACTCCTTAAATAGTACAATTTTTAGTGATGCTGATGATGTAAAATCACATTTAATTCAGTTTTTTGCTGGCAAAGATCAGAAGTTTTATGAAGATGGAATTATGACACTGCCTGAAAGATGGCAAAAAGTCATTGACAAAAACGGACAATACCTAATTGAATAAAGTTATGTTTTTAAACAAAAATTTTGAATTTTCCTTCTTATTTAAAATACGCAATCACTTAGTTGCCAATCCAATAGTTAATAAATATTACATTGTATATATGTAGTTTATAATGCTGTATCAAAATTATTGTTAAATATAGAAATGAAGATATCGTAATTTTTATTTATAATATATTAATAAAAACATAAAAATTAATTATGAGTTGTACAAATTATTATATTAAAATATATGTATAAAAATTTCTATAGAATTTTTTATTATATATTATAGAAGTAAGCAGATGAATAAATAACTGTATGATGGACAGCTGAGTTTGTTTACCACGTGATACTTGATATGTATATGACACGTTTTTAAAACGTCAAAGTTACGTTCGTTCTTATATGATTTTTAATAATTGTGTTGATTCTATGACAAATAAATTGTCTTTAATAAGTTCGTAATATCTAATTCGTATCAAAAAGTACATTTTTGCAGAATGTCATTCATGACATACTATTTATAACTATTTTTTAGAATGAACATGTAGGTTATTTTGAATATTTGTCATAAAGAATAGTTTATATGTTAATATATATTACAATAACACGATAAGTTATATAATCGTAAAACAAAATATCAAAATTATAATAACATTTAACTTTTTAAAAATCATGTTAAAATTTAATCGGTGTAACAAGAAATCATTTAAGCACATATACTGCATACCTTATTGGGAATTTGTGCAGATAAAAAGATTCACACATCAACGTGATATAAAGGTAAAAAACGTATATTTTTTATTACATCTATGTAACATTAGTCGTATGTGTTTTGGTATGAAAATTATATTCAGGCATTTACTAGTATTTTCAAATTCCTTATGAATACATTCATTCTTCAATGTAATTATAATAAAAATTTCTGTTTAACTATAAAATTATCTATGATTATAATTATCATGTATATATATGTTTAGTAAAATATATATACATTGAACCTCTTCAATTAAAATGTTATTTGACATAAATAACCTATGTACTCTTTATTGCACTTCAAGAAATGGTATCAAACGTTAGAAGTTGCAGAAGATTGTGAAGATGAGACACTAAGATTAGCATTTGTTTATCAAGCAAAGAGATTCCATCCAGACAGTGGCACATCAGAAGCTAATGCTGCAAAATTTTCTGAGGTATGAAATTTCTTGTATTGCTAATGAAGATCATTTAATATTGCGAGTTATGATACACTTGTAATATCATTTTTCACAGATTGAAACTGCTTATAGACAGATTCGTAAAGCAAGAATGAAAGATAAAGAAAACAGTACAAACTTACCTGAAGTGGAAGAATTTGATATTAAAGTATATATGCAACATTAAACAATATATATATTACATATTATCTTTTTCCTAATCTAGTATATATATATATATATATTCATGTTTTAGCATACAGCTCCACAGCATCGTCATTATTTAGTTTATAACATAGGAGTTGGAACACATAGCAAAAGACAAAAGTTATATACAATAGAAAGAGCTCAGAAGGCAGTTGACAATGTGTTAGAACATAGATTAAAAAAATTACAAGCTGAAGAACGTAATACATTAGTTGGAATGGATAAACAACGTGCCAAAGATATTAAAACACGTTTTGGTATGGATCGTTTAGTAGAAGATTTAATTCAAGAAGCAATGAATAAAGGTGAATTTAAAGATCTACCAGGCATGGGTAAACCATTGAAAGAAAATACAAATACTCGAAGTCCATATGTTGATTTTGTTACTTACAAATTAAATGAGGTATGATAAATTAATATAAATAAGAAATTTACGATAAATTATATGCAGAATATTAAATTGCAGATACTAATAGAAAATGGATTTACTCCAGAATGGATACAATTATCTAAAGAAATAAGAGAAGAAATACAACATTTGCGAAAACAATTAATAAACGCCCGTAATAATGTAGGACATCTTCCATTGAACTACACGGATGAAGAAACTTGGAGGAACATTGTAGAAAATTTTAGGTCTGAAACAAAACGAATAAATAGTAAAATCGATAAGTATAATTTATTAGTACCTATACTTCAGAAACAAATGCTTCATACTAAATTAGAAGATCTTGCAAACGAAGCACTTTCAACACCACCACAAAAAACAATTAAAATAGATAATTCAACAAAAGTAGATTCTAACGCCCCTATCAAAGAGGAAGACACTTTATTTGGAATGATATTTTCAATTTTTAAATAAAAAAGTATCATAGAAAACATACTGTTTTATTGTATTAGATTATTTTATTACATTTCTTTTAAAAAAATTTGATACTTCTATACTGATTTATTTCTATTGATAAAAAATTTAATATATGTATACAAATTAAAAAAATATATATATTATATATAAATGTACCAAATGATACATAAAATAATTACATAATATCTTGAGTTCAATAATTCCATGTAATGGAATTATCTTCGTTTAACTGTATCCTTCCTGTAGCTAAATGTTTTAGAGCTAGTGGGAAGATACAATGTTCAACTGTCTTCACTCGCTCTTGAAGAGTTTCTATAGTGTCATGTGGCAGTACAGGCACTGCTGCTTGTTCAATGATTGCTCCAGAATCTATATCAGGCTGAAAATTATTTTTAATAATATAAAAGAATTCTTTAATGTAAAGAAAAATTTCTAATATAACATATATCATACTTTCACGAAATGCACTGTACATCCAGAAACACGTACTCCAGCTGCTAAAACATCTCTATGTGCATGTGCACCTTTAAATGATGGTAATAATGAAGGATGCACATTTATTAAGGCACCACGCCATTGATTTACGAAATTATCTGATAAAATGCGCATGAAACCAGCAAGACAGACTATTTCAACTCCAAAAGCATTGAGTTCAACATTCATTGCTGCATCGAATGCGTCTCGATTAGGATAATCCGTATGTTTAATAACCTATGATCACATACTGAAATGATTTATGGATGAAAGGTAAAAAAAAATGTACAAAATTTTAAAAACAACAATTACCACCGTCTTAATACCAGCTTTTTCAGCTCGTTTAAGTCCTTCAACATTTGGTTTATTAGATATTACTATAACAATTTCTGCACCAATATGTTGAGATCGATCTTTAGTTGCATCAATTAGTGATTGTAAATTGGTTCCGCTACCAGATATCAAAACACCCACTTTTTTTAAAGGCTTACTTAATTGTGAAATTATATCTGGTATGTATTGTCTCATTTTCAATTCTAACGCTTCCTCAAAATTTTTAACGTGTATTCTAGTGTGATTTTCTGCAATATTTAATGTGTATAAATATAAATAAAAGTATTTTTGATAAAATAGTTTTAAATGGAGCTTACTTTTATAATTAATTATATGTCCAATAATCTTAGCATTTTCTATTTGTAATTTACTTAACACTTTGTCTTTATCTCTTTCCGAACAAATTAGGATAGCACCAATGCCACAATTAAACGTTCTTAACATTTCTTCTTTATTAACTTCTCCTATGAAATATATAGATATTTTAAAATATGTATAAGTATAAAATAAATTTATATGTTAAAATTTGAATAATATTTGCGTTTTCTTACCTACAGTTGCCAACCAAGCAAAAATTGGTTGAATAATCCACGTCTTTGCATCCAAAACTGCTCCCATATCTTTTGGTAAAATTCTTGGGATGTTTTCTGTCAGACCTCCTCCAGTAATATGCGCAAATGCTTTTACTAAATTCGTGCGCAAAGCAGGAATTACTCCCTTTACGTAAATTTTCGTTGGCTCTAACAATTCTTCGCCTTTAAAGAGCAATAGATGTAAATAAACTTCTCTTTTTATAGTAGGAAAAATACCATAGATAAAGAAACAGAACAAATACCGATTGTACGATTATTTTCAGAGAAAGGTGCCACATCTGAATATTTTTTATTTGCTAATTTTAAAATTTTTCGAACAAGACTGAATCCATTACTATGCACACCACTTGATGATAAGCCAATTACAATATCACCTTCTTGTATGTCATTTACACGTGGAAGCAAATCATTTCTTTCAACTACTCCCACAGCAAAACCGGCTAAATCGTATTCTTCGTTGGAATACATATCTGGCATTTCTGCTGTTTCCCCGCCTATCTAGATCCATTATTTACGTGTAATATTCTTACTTAATCGATATATTAGAGGAAAAGATTAAAAAGTACACTTATTTTTGCTTACTAATGAACATCCAGCTTTTCTACATCCTTCACTTATTCCATTTATAACATTGCTAGCTATATCAACGTTTAATTTACCACAAGCAAAATAATCCAGAAAGAATAAAGGTTCAGCACCATGTGCAAGAACATCATTTACACACATAGCCACTAAATCTATGCCCACTGTATTATGTTTTTTACATTCAAACGCTATCTGCAAAATTAATAGATTTTACACATTGTTATTATATTGGAATTATTATTGCTTATACATTATATAATCTTTTAATTTCCTATAAACATCTATATACCTTTAATTTAGTTCCAACACCATCGGTTCCAGATATTAAGATTGGATCTTTATAACCAGTAGCTTTTATGTCAAATAAACCACCAAAACTACCAATCGAACCCATTGTACCTAAACGTTGCGTCGAGTAAGTTGTTGGTTTAATAGCTGAAACTAATGAATTTCCAGCTTCTATGTCCACACCACTACTTTTATATGTCAATTGTCCATGGTGCAATATAGACCTGGTAATGTTACTTGATTAAATCTTTCTCTTTTCTTCTATATAATTTTTATTACATGATACCTTGCTATTCCTTTATGTGCTATATCTGTTCTAAATTGCTTTCCTTCGAATGAAATGATTTGGGCGGCACGTGTTGCTTTAGCAGCAGCCAAAGCCAATGAAGGAGCTAAACTTACAGTAATCAAAACTCTTCCACCTAATAAATAAACAAACAGACAAATATTACTGAACTTGTATATATATTTATATAGGAATTGACACAACCAGAAACAAAATTCAACAAAATATACCGTTAGTTAATAACTCTCCTTCAGAAGAGATACTTGTACCACTATGGAAAACAAATTGATTTGTTTCACGCGAAATATCATTGACGCCGATTATAACTTGACCCTTTGATGATGATACTGGATATCCTCGAGATGCTAAAATAACACCAACAGCAAACAGATTTTCTTCCCATATAACTTCAGATTCAACTAAAGAACCCTCACAACAGGCCTATATCAATAAATATTAAATTAATTCTCAAATTCGTTCATTAATCCATACATTTATTAATTCATAGTTATAATTTCTCATATTAAAATAAAAAATAACCTTCATAATATTAAATAAATCTGATTTCAACAATGGTAACACTACTTGTGTTTCAGGATCTCCAAATCTACAGTTAAATTCTAGAACTTTTGGTCCTTCTTTTGTTAACATTAATCCAGCGTATAATACGCCTGTATTTTTAAAAATAATACATTTTTTCACATTAAATTGTTTCTGTAAAATGTATTATAAATTATAATATAGCTCCAATATCTGATACGAACCAACATATGAAATTTGTTCTTGTCTAAGACCGTCAACAGTTTTTTGTAAGATGTCTGCTTTCACTAATTCATAATCTGCTTTGTTTAGCAATGGACATGGGCAATAAGCACCCATACCACCAGTATTTGGTCCTGTATCTCCATCAAATATTCTTTTATGATCTTGTGCAGGTGCCATTGGCACAATAGTTTTCCCTGTAGAAAAAAGGGAGCTTTTGCATAATAAAATTACAATAATTTTGATTAAAAATTGTTTTTATACCATCTGTAAATGCAAGTACAGATACTTCTTCTCCTTCTAATAATTCTTCTACAACTATTGATTCACCAGCAGACCCAAATTTTCTGTCTATTAATATTTCATCTATAGCTCTACAAGCTTCTTCTTTATCTTTTGCTACTATGACTCCTTTCCCAGCTGCTAAACCTGAAGCTTTTATTACAAGTGCTGGATATGGTGCACTATAATAAATTATTACATATTTAATACTTTTTCTTAAAATTTACCTATAAATATAATTTTTTAATATACCTTTTAACAAATTTCTTTGCTTCTTCTGCATTTACAAATCCCTTCCATCTTGCAGTAGGAATTTGACATTTATCCATGAATTCTTTTGCCCAGTATTTATCCGCTTCAATTTTAGATGCTGCTTTTTGTGGACCAAAACAATTAATACCTGCATTCTTTAATTCATCTGCTAATCCATTAGCCAAATATTCTTCTGGACCAATAATTACCAAATTTACTTTATTATCTTTGCTCCATGTTGCTACTTCCTATGTAATAAAAAATCTTAGCATAATTTTATTTAATTCATTCGTATAATTATATAATCCAATTCATAAAATAATAAAAATATACCTTATTATCTTTAACATTTAATTTGACTAGAGAAACTTTCTCAACTGATGAAATTCCACTATTTCCAGGGGAAACATAAATTTTATTTACCTAGAAGTGTTATTAATTTTATTTACCTATATAATAATATATTATATTTAAGACACTTACATAAGGAGATTGTGAAAGTTTCCAAGCAATGGCATGTTCTCTACCACCACTACCAATAACTAAAACCGCATACTGCATACTGCCTAAAGAATATTAAATTTTATATTAATGATGAATGAATTGTAAAAAGATGTAACATAATAAGAGTATATACAAACAAATAAGCTTATCAAATTTTGTATAATACTATTTACATATGTATATAATACCACATTATACGTTTCATGTATAAATATTTACTATATATTAGATAAAAACAAAATATTCATAAATCCATTACAAGATCATTTCGTGATAATATTACCAATATTATTATATTATAAATTATCTACATAATACAATAAATTTATAACCTCCGTATTTATTATCTTTCGGAAAGTTTTTGAACTTTTTTAAGAATATTAAGCCCTGTATGTAATAAAGCTTTTTTTATTGCTTTATTGGCTTTCTAATTTAATACATGTGATTCAAAATTGTATTTGATGTGATTCCCACTACTTAAACAATAACGTGCTTCTTGGAGCAACAGGTGGTAATCCAGTAAAGTTGAAAAATTTAATCTTTCTTACTTATATCTGTATAACTATGAAAACTTTAACGAATATTTATTATATTATTGCTGTAGCTTGATTCACAGGAAGAAGACTGCTTCTTTGCGGGGGTTAATCCATTATAACTCGTGTGTAACGAGCGATAACTTCTGACCTTTTAAAATAGCTCGAGATATTTAAAATATTGTGTCGTGCAACAAATGTTGAGCAACAGTATAAATAAAGATTAATGTTCAAATAAATGAAATTTATTGCTTTAAAATATGAAACATACTATTTTCATTATTTTAGAATCAGATATTAGGTATTTTAATAATATTATTATTTAATAATTATACTTTTAGTAAATAAAAACATATGAATATTGCATAAATGATCATCCATGTATGAACATAACTTTATGTCACAAATTGCGGTACTCCAAAGTCAACAAACCTTGGCGTTGCATATCCATATCAAACGTTGTACGTCAATGAAATATTATCATTTGTTTTCACGAATTATTGTGAATTTGTAATTGTGTGGTTGCATACTTGTAATCTTATAATTTTTATACAATTCATGTGTTTATTGGATCTAGCTTTAATTCAAAAACATATGATACTGTTATTTTTATTTCATTATTTCTATATTATCCAGCATTATGTAAATTATGTGTATAACATAATTTTTTTCTCGTAATGTGAACAAATCGTCAAAGAACAACTATGAAGTTCTTTCAAATGATGATATTTTGTTTCTATTTTAACTAAGAATTACACTGTCACTACAAAACAAAATGATAAAAAGATTAGAAAAACGAAATATGCCTTTATAATCTCAGGTGATACTTATAAAAGGTTTTTCATAAAACTTCTACAAGTACAATGTTCAACTTCAATATTATTAGTCATGCGAGCCGATTTTGGTCTTGTACAATTGTATCTCTTCGACGAGGCATGCGTCAAAATAGTCGTTTTTCAAGCCATAGATTTTTGTCCAGTGCAGGAAAGGCAGAAAAGCAACCATCTGAGACAGAAAACATAATTGACGCCGAAATCGCCGTTGTGAAAGAATGCAAAACACCTCCAGAAGTTAGCAACCATAAATGTTACAGTTATATTAAAAATCCATATTTATTAATAAAAGCTTTTTTCATTTCCTCTGTATTTCTTTTTTCATTTTATAAATTTTATTACGCATTGAATTATAAAATTTCCTTCCTTCTTATTATTAATCCATATTTAGGATCGGAAGATACCGGAAAAGCCCAGACTGCAAACTGTTCGAGTATATCGTTGGAATCCTGAAAAACCAAACGTAAAACCTTTCATGCAACAATTCAGTGTGGATTTAAATAAATGCGGCACCATGGTATTAGATGTATTGGCATTAATAAAAGCGGAACATGACCCCACGTTATCGTATCGAAGATCCTGTCGCGAGGGAATTTGCGGAAGTTGTTCGATGAATATAAATGGTGTTAATACCTTGGCTTGCATCACGTAATGCGAGAAAAATACCTTTTTTTGTTGTTTCATAATGATAGTATGCATACATTACTCATATCTGCCTGAATCATAATAATTATTCAAAAAATTGTAACACTCATTGTCAGATGAAGTAAAGTAAATAGTTCATAATATTTTTTTATCCTAAAGCCGTATAGTATCCTATCTTTTTATTCTTAGAAAAGTGAAGGAATCACCAAAACCTATAGTCATATATCCTTTACCGCATTCATACGTAATTAGAGACTTAGTAACGGATATGGAACAATTCCTGAAACAATACCAGCATATTGAACCATTTTTAAAACGTCCCGGAGAAGACAATTTTCTCGGTTTACGACAAATCCTACAAAGTCCAAAAGATAGAGATAAACTTAATGGTTTATACGAGTGCATCCTCTGTGGATGTTGTACTTATTCTTGTCCACCGTATTGGTGGCTTGGTGATAAGTTTTTAGGTCCTGCAACTCTTCTGCAGGTACATAAATTATTCGTTACAGAAACGAATGTCCTATATGTAATATTCAATACACCATGAAATATTTTTATCGTGCAGGCTTATAGGTGGATAATAGATTCACGTGACATGGGGCATAAAGAAAGACTTAGTAAATTACGTGATTTTTATTCCGTATATCGATGTCATACTATTTTCAATTGTACAAAAACTTGTCCGAAGGTATGAAATGCACAACGTTATATAAAAAGTAGAAATTCAAATATTGTTAATAACTTATATATTATTATTATGTGGCGAATTCTTTCAAGGCTCTAAATCCCGGAAAAGCAATAGCTCAAATAAAACGACTGTTAGCGGGACTAACAAAAAAGGAACGGCCAGACATGGAAACTCCACTTCCAAACCCATGTAACGGCGAAGAACAATACCAATGCAGAGAAGAATAGATAGAAAAAGGAAAACATGATTAATGAAACACTATTCTTGATACGATTTGTAATTGTATATAAACCGGTATTTCTTATTACATATAAGGTTTTATTTGTTTTCCAATGAAAAATTATCAAGATAAGATTTCACGAGAAAACGAAATTTCTTTTTATATTAATACGTACGGAAATTTTAGTAAAAAAGAATATATTTAATAAATTTTTAATAATTACAAGCGTAAAAAAATATAAAACATGAAAATAATTTCTTATAACTATTATTTGTACAATGTTTTGGTGCATATCAGTTACAAAGTTTCTCTATTATATTTTTAATTTTATTATTAAATTAATTTTATTTATATTATAACTGTGTACTTGAAAATTAAATCAATTTAAAATATAATTATTTTAATTTGATCTTCTTTATTAACCTAATGAAAATAATTGATGTTGGTCTTTCATGTTATGTATAAATGTGGACTAACTTTTATCGACTAATTAGTCAATTTATATGATAAATAATAAATAGAACAAATAGATTAGAGATCAATGATTTTTGAAATAATGATATTATCTAGAACTAGAGGGAAGTAACATAATTATAGATGCAACCTCGCTCTTTTAATTAAATTTTGATGCTGTTCATTCTTGTATTGAGTGTTAGTGGAAATACTTTGCGGCGCTATGTTTTCGTCATTTTCTTTCGATAATAAGGTATCAACAGTTTCTCGAAGTTCACGATCTTGTAACCAAGGATGTAATAGAACTTGTTTGATTGTAATCCTTTTTCTCGGATTTACTGTCATCATACTCTTAATCTAAAAAGATTGCATTGTTAGAAAATAGAATTATTTCTATTCGTGTACTTTACAATAATATTTCATCAAATATTATTATACCAGATCTATAGCTTTGTTTGTTATATGTCTAAATTTGGAAGGAGGAAAACCATAACGTCCACACTTTATTTGATCTTGCAAACTCATATTCTTGTCGTAACAATTAAAAGGTACTGAACCACTTAAACAAGCATACAATATTACTCCCAAACTCCATACATCAACCTAGTTAAATTAAAAAATATGAAACATCTTATTTCTTCCAGATATTTGTTGCATATACATACTTGATTCGTGTAAGAACCACGTCCAATAGTAGACAATATCTCAGGTGCAACATACATAGGGGTCCCACAAAATGTCTTCATCATAGTTTGTGCATCAACCAACTTTGATAAACCAAAGTCTGATACTTTTGCTAATGTAACATCTGAATTGTTAGCTAATAATATGTTTTCTGGCTGTAAATGTAACCAAAGAATATTTATTCACTATTTATATTTAAAGCAAAATATCACAGATATTTAAGAAAAACGCATACCTTCAAATCTCTATGAGTTATACCACAATCATGTAGATAACTAACAGCTAATACAACTTGATAAAAAATCAATTTTGCATGTTTTTCTGATAATCTTCCCCTGCTTCTTATTCTTTCAAAAAGTTCACCACCTTCCATTAATTCCAAAACTATGTATACTGCTTTTGGGGTATCTACAATTTCTACCATTCGAATTATGCAAGGCTAAAGAATAAAGTACATATTAATACATTCTATATCAGTTTAGCAATTTATATATTCACTTACATGTTTCAAGGCTTTTAATATTTTAACTTCATTCATAATTTTCTCAGGATCATTTAACGGATGTTTTTGTCCATTTGTTGTATTACCAATTTTCATAATAGTTTTCATAGCAAATTTTTGGCAACCTATTTTATGAAATACCATATTCACTTCTCCACATGCCCCAGATCCTAATTTATATGACATTGTATATTTATCTTTGAGTTCTGGAGGAAGATTGTTGCTTTCACATGCTGTTGTACTCATGAATATATAAACTGTAGCAAATATTGTATTATATAGTGCAAATAAAATGTGAGATTTATGTCTAATATATACATGCTTATTATAAGATATAAATTATTTACCAGTGACTATAGGTTGTGCTAAAGATATTATATCGTTACTTTCGAGTATTATCTTATTCCCACGGCCTATTTTCTTTTTATTAACAAAAGTTCCATTTTGGCTTAAGTCTTCTAAATATACTATGGCATCATTACCATTACCAATATATTCTCTAGTTATTTTAAAGTGTATCTTACTCATTACGCTAAGCCATTTTGGTTTTAATTCATTGCTAGTAACACAAATATCACAGGATTCTGCTCGACCAAGAGTATAAACATCTTTGGTCATTTCTACGAAAGTAAATGGAATTAACAACATAACACAATAAATATCATATATTATAAATTATATAAACTTGCACATAATACACAATATTAAATAAATATATATTTTTACCCATTGTCTTAAAAGGTAATTTGATAGGACATAATCTGCCCCATACAGGTTTCGTGGTTTTCTCTTGTGATGATTCTAGTGGAGTCAAATATACTGCATCCACACTTTGTGTAGCAGGTAATGTCAAAACAATTTGTTCATCGTTCATAGTTATAAATTACTTGGTTCAATACAAACCAAAAATATTTTTAAACTACGTCAAGGTTTTAGATAATGAAAAATAATAAAATTAAGAAGAAATTAAATATAAACAGAACCAATTATAATATTAGTGTTTGATCGTAATTCTGTAGAAAATGATGTTTTAAAACAATATTAAGTTTATGTCAGAAATTTACAAACATTAATTCTGAAAATATTTCATTACTCTCTTTACAGAATTAAGTATAACAAAATTAAATTACGACTGCACAGCATTAATCCATAACGTAACAACGTAACTCACAAAATAAATAAACACGTGAAACTGCGGCTCCGACAATGAATTTGAGCTACATTGTAAGTTTGCAGGTAGAAATTTGAATCTTCTATGTCGATAAATTAGGTATCTGCTACGTCCATTTATGTATAATCAGGTATAATTAATTTTTACGATTCAGTATACATATTTTAGCATTAATGGAGCTATAAACGCCTTTATTACAAATTTTTTGTCAGAAATTTTTACTTACGTGCTTTATTTATTCTATAGACCGAATTATAAATGTGTTTACATATTATAAATATATTGTGATTACACGTATAATTTATAAAATCATAGAGAAACTTTCAATCATCTAATGAATTTTTCATTGAACATTACGTACATGTAAATACATATTAAAGTCAAATACTAATGCATGTCAATAATATTTTATACAGTTAAAAAGTGATAATTATATTATTAATATTTATGATATTAAAAAATGTGCAATTAAACAATTATAATGTATTATCTATATTTTCTATTAGTTATTTTTTTATTAAAATAATATCCTGAATTGTCTATTGTACATTACTTTGTTATTTAATTTTGTAGTTCTTATAAATAAGTACTAACTTTTTGGTAATTAAAAATTCAGTATTGTTAATATGTACAATAACAATGCGTATGTAAATTTTTATTGTATAGAACAAAATATAAAAATAATAATAAATTGAAGAAAAAAGATAATCCATGAAATCAAATGAGTTGTAATCTATTAAAAATAAGGTATTATTATTTATTACACATAAGCAAACAATTAATCACAGTATAGAAAAAAGCAATTTGCTTCAGTGGTAGGTAATAAAAATATTTTTTCGTACTAGATGACAAGTAGAATGCAGGTTCTAGGAATACAATAAACATTTTTCATATTGTAGAATTTAATTGACAGTATGAAATTATATATAGTCGGATAAAAAATTTGAATGTTTTTATGACTTCGAACCGCAAGTTTAGATATAATAAAAAGGTAAACCTTAACAGTCACTTCACAAACTGGCACTGGTTGAAATATGTATAGTTTTTGTAAGCATGTATGAAATTTTATGGTAAATTTACTAGTTTTAATTAATGATATATTTCTAATAATAATATTGTGATTAGCATTATTATCACTTTAATTAGAATTCGTTATTTTGGCAACTTACGGTTCAACGGAAATTTCACATTTCTTTACATAGCCGTGATTGTACAGCTTAATCGACATGTTTGTCGCGATGTCACAATTGATTCACATATATTTTGTTTCCATTTTTTACTGGCATTACATTTAACGATTGCAGCATATATATATATATATATACATATGTATATATATATATATATATATATATACATATATATATACACCGTGTATTTGACTTTACAAAAATTTATTTATGTATATTTACGAAAGTAAGAAAATACGAAACGCCACTAAGGAATTATTATTCAATAATAAACGTAAACATTTTAAATTACAGGTTTTTAGGTATAAAGGGTAGGGCTAACTCTTGAGCAGGAGGAACAGGGAAGTTAAGTTTATAACTATCAATATTAAGGTAATAATCGTACAGATAATTTTTTTGCATTATGTATATGTGTAAATTAGTTTTTTAGTTGTTTATTATGTAAAAGGTGAGCTGCGTGTATTTCCTTTATGTTCTTCGTATCAATGGATGGTACGTCAGTGGCGGTGGTATAAACTTCATAGAGATGTGTGATTTTATCTTTTATTGTCACACATACTCTGCCTCCCTTTTTCTGCTTAAGAATGGGTCAGGCTATATCCGTTTTTAGTGGCACTGTTGTCCATTAGCTTAATGCTGAGCGTCGGTTTCTTTCTTACAGTGCTTACGGCTTCCCTAGGGAGAAATAAGAAAAAAGTTATTATATATTAGTTTGTTGAATAATTTAATTGGTAAAAACGTTATAAAACTCACCAGAATTAAATAAGTCTTTCCATTTGAATAATTGTTCATCTCCTACAAACACTCCTCTTGGCTCTTTCTGACACACCTCGCCACCTTTCTCTTGAATTCTGCATAGCTTTCCCTCCACTCTTTCTACAGTGTTGCAATTAATATCAGTAAAAACAGTTGAAATGAAATAGTAATCTAAATTTGTATAATACAGAATATTACTTACGGCAGCATCCACATTAGCAGGACTTTCATCATTAGGATCTGCAAGCATACTAATAACACTTATGAGAATAGTCTCAACTGTGTGAACTGGTAACCACCGTTCTGATGCTTTTTCATAGCCCCACTTATCATCTCCAGGTTCGTGTAAAATCGATATGCATACATTACCATTCTTTTCGACTATAAATATAAAATTACATTACAATTTTTATTTTGTTATATAATATATATAAAAATCTTACTGTTAAAGAAAAAGTCTTACTGTTTGGATGCCATATTTCTGTTATGAATTTCATTCTTGGTGGCCTAAGTGGGTATTCTTTTGGAAACTGTAAGTGTGCTTTGAAAAACCCACCTTCACTAAAATGTAAAAAAATATTTGTAAAAATATGTATGATATGTACATATGTATATATGATATTATATATCATAAAATAAATAAATTAGTATCTTACTATAATGTGTCTGGAGGTCCAATAATGAGTACTTCCCACTGATATATGTCATTGTCGTCTATGAGGCCTGCTGAAAACCCTTCTACTGGGTTTTTATTTAATTCTATAGAAGAGAAGAAAATTTAAATCAAGTTTTTGTATTTTTAAATAATTTCTTCGTGAAATTGAACTTGAAAAATATTTTTTATTAATAAGAATTTCATATATCTAAAATGCGGAACAATAAAATAATATTAAAACACTGGAAATATGCTTGAATCAGCAAGCACAGAACCATTAAAAAATAAATACGATTGATCATACTTTGAATCGATAATAAAAACATTGAAAAAAATCGTCAACACAAAGAAACATTGGTCTGGATAAATCAAAAAAATACTTTTGTTATTCAGTGTTGTTTAGGTTAGGTCAAATTGAAACGCACAAAGTAACCGTCATATACCCACGGGGTTAGCGAGACAAAGGTGACATGATATTTCATGTAAAATTCAACGATAAAGATTAATTAACAAAGAAGAATGAAATCACGACAAATGGTAGAAGCAAATTTTGAGGAATTTCATTGTTTCATTCGTTGCCTTAGAAGTAATACAGTAGTTATGGTTCGAAGATTGACCTTCGGTGGTCGTTGCACGGCATGGTTTTCTCTGTCTTTTTTTTAGTCGAAACCGCGTTGTATTCGGTGACGCGCGAAATGCTATAAATAACGTTGCCTGCAATTATTTTCGGTAACAGCGTAAACGGCCTTCGTCGTGCATGAAAATCGTTCATAAGAAAATTTAGACCCGACACGGATATAACTACTAGTAAACGCGATATTAAATGCTAGGTTAAAGTTATTCATGGGAGGTACACTACGGTTCCGTAGCCGTATTGATTTTCACGCCCTAATCAGGCGCAGGGCCATCGTGAGACTACGGAAGGCTTAATCGGTGCTCACATAAGGTTACAGAGGTTTCGAGAAAGTGATATTTCGACAGAAAAAATGTTCACAAAAGCCAATCTCAAGGGTCGAATCACAACGATGATGAGATCGCACGAGTTTGGGGTATGAGAATGGTTCCGGCTTTTCGTTCAGCTCGAATTTGAGGCAC
Source organism: Bombus terrestris (assembly GCF_910591885.1). Lineage (NCBI taxonomy): Eukaryota > Metazoa > Arthropoda > Insecta > Hymenoptera > Apidae > Bombus > Bombus terrestris. Next base: position 5,505,723 of record NC_063271.1, on the reverse strand, counting down.
CGATCACACTTAGCACTTATACTGGTTTTGCTGGATACCTGCTAATTGTTTTCGTAGTAGAAGCGCGGACTGTGGCTCTGACATTAATAAAAGTTCCGTTAAATAAGACTAAAGCTGAAAACAATCACTTTTGCTTGACTGGAAAGATGGCTAGGTACGTCGCGGAAGCAATGACTGCGCATGCGCTACTGCTTAAACATATGTTCTTCCGTCTTTCCTATGCGCCGGTCTGATTAAACAGCTACGCATTCTGTTGGTGATTTCACAAATATTACGAATCTTTTCGCTGTTGATAAGTAGTTTCTAGTAATTAAAAGATAATAAAAATATCAACGAAGGACAGATTGGACCTAACATCCGATGTATTTTTGTGTCACGCTATTGATTAAGGACTTTGTCTGTGGTTACACGTTTTAGGGATTCCAGAGTGCACTTACCATTTTAATATCATTCCCAACGTTACCGATTCAGCGTAGGATAAGATTGCAACGCTTGTAGTGGTTAGAATTGGAACTAAATTTTAATGTGACATCCTGGACTTAAAATTATGTAATCATTGACTAAGGGCAGGACTTCGTCGCTGTTGTGATCTTAAAAGTCCTTGGCCAATGATATACATAATTCCTATATTCGCCGTAACAAATCGCAGAGGGCGTAAGAAACACTGGTTTCTTCGAGGTCGATACTTTAGAAAGTGGGTAAAAATTGGTTTTCCTTTTGTTAACAGATAAAATACTAGAAATGCAGAGGATGAATTGGTGTATGCGAGGAGAACTTTAAACAATTAGATTATACAAGTTCCTTCGATTAACCGATACTAACGTAAAATGTCTCATAGTCAAAGTTAAAATAAATGTAATCTTTAAATCATATTACTTACATGTAATATTTAATTAGTACATACGTAAGTTACAGTGCCATCTTACACAATTTTATAGGAAGTGTGCCTAATGCGATGTACCTTATGTAGATTACATATTATATCATATTATAAAATTATATTTAATGTAAATTATTCTATATTTCTTTCAATCTATCGAATAAATCAATTTTCCTAAAGGGAATGTTTCAACCGTTATCAACATAAAACTTTCGTACGTAATACTGCAAGTCGTGCGATAGTCTCATAAAATAATTCTTACTGGTTATTCATTTATACGTACAAATTGCTACTGTGATACGTCTTATATAACTAAGACATAGGTAGCCTAGAAACGATAATGGGCATAAGAAACGTAATGCAACGAATGTAACGAATGTAATAAAGAAGGATAGGATCAGAGAATACGAAGCAGACGGCATACAAGAAGTAAAATCGAACGATTCGATCAAATTAAGAAGAAATATTCCTTCGATTTCAATCATTAACGATCTTGTAACCTTATTTTACGCTGAATCTGAGAAACGTTGAAGTGGATCGTTCGATATCTTAACTATTCTCCGGCCTACTTTGCAACGAGGATTCGATTTAAAGGGACCGCAAAGCAAACGTACGATCTCATCCTATTATCTGATGACGCGGTTCAACGCTGGGATCTATGGAAATCCAGGGCGTGGCTTTAATAATGCCAAACGATCGAGAAACGCGGAGCAAGGAAAAAACTTGGAGAAGTTCAGCTCCTCTTAGGGAGATAGCCACCACTCCTGCAGTTGTCCGTTACCTTCGGATTGGTTCCCACCTTTTTACGAGGATAAACGACCCGGCGACGAAAGTGCCGACGATTTCCTCTAAACCGATCATCGCTCGGTACCCATCGATGTAATATAGGACGAAGGAGCTCTGAGTGAGAAACATTTCTTCGCGGGAATCAGCTTTGATTCGTACTTTGCTAGCAGGCTCGACTTTTTCCTTTATTTTTTCCAACCGGAATTTACAGGAGAAACGGATTAGGATTATCGAACCGAGGGAATAGACGTTAGGGTGGGAATTTGGTTAGTAACAAGGGATATTTTAGAAGACTTACGATTAGATCGCTGATGCTGATACATTCGCGACAAGGGTATACACAAAAATGTTACGAGGAAATTTCATATATATCAGATAAATTAGAAAATGTATATTTGCAAAAATAGGGAAAGTAAAATATACAGGCTGGGTTATTCTTTTCTACCTTCAATAGCAGCGAATATAATTTTGACACTGGATTCAAGCGTGATATTATTTGACACTTGTATATTTATAAATTCTACGTTTTCTTTTTTTCGTTAAAAAAACTGTACGGCTTACCGTTGGTTAAAAAATCTGGTAACAAAGCAAGTATTCTACCATGGAAGAGTTTCATCGCTAGATTTTATTGCTGGTCATCTTTTCTTCAATACCTGCAATAGCGGATAATACAATTTTATTGTTGGATTTAAGCGAATCACCTGTGTATTTATAAATTCTATATCTTTTCTCTTTCATCGAAAAGCTGTATTACTTATTGTTAGCCGGAAAATCATGATATAATACGTGTCCGACGATAAACCAAATATTCTACCGTAGAGGAATTTCGTCGACGATACATGAGGCGACGATCACGACCTTTTTAATCCGCCGGTTTATTCGACAGTTTAAATAGCAAGATCGACACGAGGGCGACACAATATCCGTAGAAGGAAATATTAAAAGAGTCATTTCCACGTCCCTCCAATTTCAGCCGCATGAGAAGCCGATTAATAGCTGGGAATAATATCCGACCTCGATTCGTCAAAAATACGTGGAATTACCTGTAGCAAGAGCGACAGAAAACATGGAACAAGTGGATAAAGCGACATGGCATAAGCATCTGACGAGTAATGATACGATTCATAGTGATGTTACATACTGGAACGATTCACAGTTACCTAAGTACCTAAGTAAGTAGGAAAGTATCGAAAGATGTTGAAATCGATATTCAATATTAATGCCTTCTCAAACGATATCTGATTCTATTAGGTTGTCTGTAAAGTTTCTTTGGATTCATAAGGTGATAACAGATGAACAACAATTTCTGTTTTATATTATTTTATCGAATTAGGTATGATGCATTTCGTTATATTTCTATTATTATTATAATTCAATAAACTAATATAAAACAAAAAACACTGCGCGTCTATTATTTCCTTATAAAACGAAAGAAACATTTCGGACGACCTATATAAACGATCTAATTCTATAGCAATTGAATAGATATCGATATTATGGGTGATATTTGAGAATAGATTTTTAATAATATAATTTTTATAAATAATAAGATAATAAGTAAATACATAAATATAAGTATGCGTAAGTAAGCTCATAGATGGTTAATATTCGGTTGCTTGTAAAGCTTAATAGTTTAAATCGATTAATAATACAGCGCTGACTATCAGCCAGTATTAATTCACACGTTATAAAAAATAGTAAAGGAATTTTAACGCGTTCGATATGCCAGAGTGTTTCTGGGATTTCTATCCTGATCCTAAAAATGATTTTTTCTCTCTTGTTTTTGCTTGAAAAATGTCTAGAACACTCGCTAGAATGTTAAAAGATACTTAGAAAAGACGATGTCGATATCGACGTTATCGCTGATGGGCTACTTCCTCTTCGATACGTGTACTTATTAACGCGTTAATAAATAATAAATACACCATTCATACTCCGTTTCTACAGTATCAATAGATACTTCAACAGAAATATCAAATCGATATCGATATTTAAATACGAACAGCAACTTTTGCGCAAGCAAACTGGCATACCGATAGGTAGCAGCGCGGTGTCAATCCCAAGACTAGTAACGGGTAGACGAGGATAAAACAAGGATTCTATAGAATACAGGAAGAAGACGAAGGAATCCCATGACGAAGTAACGGTGCAGCCAGTGATTTGCGACTGGTCTTTCGGGTATTTCCGTGGCCCCGTCAAAATAAATTGTTGTTTCCCCTTGTGAATTCGAGGAGGACGGACCTGGTGCCCGCGAATGCCTCAAACAATATCGTTAGTACCTCCGAGACTTGAGGGAGATCTCCGCTTCTCTCCCACGCCGCCCCTTTTCTTTCTCTTTTTCTCTTTCTTCTCCACGGTTCTATTGTTCGCCGTCTCGCTTCGACCACGTCCAGCACTGAAATTTATGATACGTCGCGCATTTATATGCCCACACCCTCCATAAATTTTACTTTACGCGCATGTAAGTGGCTCCACTTTTGTTCATAGATTCCTTCGACTGTCAGATTTATGCCCACGTACGTGCTACGGTTCGATGGCCGAGACACGGTAGGGGCGGGTACGGAAAGGGAAGGATACTGTCCTGCCATCGAACGATAAAGCTACCGAATTGCCGTGATAATATACCGCGACATCGAAAGTCGGTTATGCGTAGAATTTCTATGATTTTTCTAACGCGAGGTGTTTTCAAATGTTCGAATCGGAGAACGTACAGTAACCACGAAAACAAGAGAGAGAGATAGACTTAATAAAGATGGAACGAAATCGTTCGTAGAACGCGGATTTTATGGAAATTTGTATCTCTGTAAACGATAATCGAAGGAATAAAACCTGTACGATCTATATGCTGGCTCTATTTATTTCTCTTTACTCGGCTGATCACTCTTTTCACAATTTTTCACATAATTGCGATACGACCACAAGTCATAAATAAACTATGGCTCTCCATGCGAATTTACATATTTATAGATTCTAACAAAAGTGTGCAACTCGAATAAAATTATATACTCTAGGTATCTTCTAATTATAATTCGATAAGACTCTAATATTTAATATTTAATTCTAATACCTAAATTTTAAGAATCGGATAAGTCTCGTCCAAATGAGATCACCTAAATACCTTCTTCGTTTATTCATGTATAGAAAAGAAACTACTGGAATCAAGAAGCTCGAACATCTTATGGATGTGCTCTTCAGGAACGGCGGTAACGATATCTCAAAGTATCTAAAGAGATGACGAGGAATAAAAGGAAAAGAGATACAGCGAATGGCGGGATAATTCAAAGTTCGTATTCCCTTTCGTGGCGAAACCCGATCGGCTCTCCCGCTACTTAGAACACCGGAAAAATGCTGATGATCCCGAGATACCGAGTGTCCTGTTAGCGAAACAACTTTGCCTGGCCAGAGGTAAATTGAAATTGGACGCAGTGACGCGAATTATTATAATCCTGGGGTCGCTTGGAAGCCCTCGGGCGTTTATCCCCGGACCTCTCTTCTTTCCACCACCAATGTAGCTGTATAAAATTTCGAGCCAACGCGCAACGTTTTCATCTACGTCCTCGTGGCTATCTCTCGCGTACACACGCCACTGATCAAAAGTCGCGCGTGAACGTTTTCAGACCTGTTTCAGGCGTGAAACAGGGACGTTTGGCTGCTTAATTTTTCGCCAGACCACTGCGGACGTTGCAGTTATTTTACCGCGGTCAATCGACACGGAAATAATCTTTGCGATATGGTTTTTTCATATTTATTTTTAATCTTTCGAATTTTCTTTTATAACAGTTAAATAACGTATGATCTCTTCACTGTACAGGTTGTTTCAGCAGCGACGGTCTACTTGATCAGCAAGGTCTACTTGAAAGAAGAAACAATTCAAGTCGAAAATATAGAATAAAGTTTCGCCGAGGTTCTCGAGAAAATGGAGCTTGAAAATCGAGCTTTGTGACAGCGTTAATGAGATTTCCAAATACCCCATCACCAGACAGCGGGATTTTTATGCATTTTTATGCAAAGTTTGAAGGTACAAAAATGGACAGAGTGCATATATAATGGAGAAAAATACGCGAAACTTGCAAAATGGTGTGTTTTTCATAATTTTTTCCTAGACGAAACAAATGTTCATCTACGTTTTATTTCTACCCTTGTATCCATAGAAACATAAATTTGCATAAAAATCCGTAGTCTACCTATAACGCGTTTAATACGACTTATAAATGATGTCTACGAGTAATCGAATATTTTCGCCAGTCTATGTACGTACGTATACTGAAGACACCAAGGCTCAAGGTCAGCCTTTAGGAGTTAGAGGAAAAGCAACCCTGGCGATGAAGTATAGATAAGAATGAAATATATCGTAAGAGGCTCCAGGGGCAGCTGTCTGGCGACGATTTCGCATTCGACAAGCTAAAAGATTCACTTCGAACGCAGCAGACCGTTCCCTCCGGTGGTTACCGGTTAAACGAGAAAAGTCGCGCGTTTGCGGCTGAATTTTCGAGCGATATTTCCGGTTCGCCTGAAGGGTCGTCTGGTCCAGGGGCAACCGTCGATGTATCAAACGTTTCACGTTTCTACATACGTATTTATACATCGTTCTTCGGTATAGAAATCAACCACGTATCATAAGAGAGCAATTTTCATTTAATTCGCAGATTGCTTCTCGATTCGACGATTGTTTTACGTTTACGTATATTTTGCCACTTGGTTATATACTTGCCACTTAGGTATATTTTGTTTCATATCTTGTTGTCTCATCTTTCATCGTCATATAAATGTTTGACATTTTTATACGACAATGATAGCTCGTTGATACGATACGAAAATAAATGATAAAGTGGCACGGAAGAAAAGATTAAATGAAGATAAAATTTCGTAATAATTACAATTGAAGTATCTCGAACTAAAGACGAGAGTAAATTAATAACGAAGCATGAAGACAATCGACGATAGGAATATCTTCAGATGATCCATACAAATCATACTTATTACGAAATTAGGATCGCTCAAGGTCTGCTGATCTTTTTCGTCTATCCACCGATGGTAGATACTTATTTAACGTTCTAAACACGCTTAAACAACTGAACATACGAAGTATCGATCTTTCGCAGGATCTGTCTACTGAAATAGGTGAGCCTCGGCACAGAGGCGGTTTAGTCCTTTGGAGTAAATGTTCCCATTAGGCTGCGGCGGGCAAACGACGAAAGGAGGAAATCCTGCGACGATAAACTACCGGCAGGATGAACCGGCTCGCGCACGCTGCAGTTTAATGTTCGACGTTGCTATGTTGCAGCGACGCATTGCTAAACTGCATGTACCAAAGCGTGACGGGCGTTCTATATTAGCCAGAGCCGTTTCTTCCGTGTCGCGAAGGATTCCGTCTGCTTTTTACGACACCCTGCCTTCTCGTAAAATTCTCGATTCGTTATGGACACTGTACGTGAACGTGTTGTACTGTCATAAATATTTGCTGTAACTCTGTAAGTATTCTAACGTATATTTACGTGCCCGACGTGGACGGAATTGATTAACCACGATGTCGCGTTTATCGCTTATTCTCTTTTCTTTTTATCGATTTAATTTTTCCGATATAGCGTAGAGACTGTGGTCTCTGAACGCCACTGCGCATTTATTCACTGCGAGATTCGATGCCAATCTACGTGTCGTTCGAGTTTAATCTTCTTCATGGTGAGGATAAAAAATGATGCGTGATAATACATCAACGGTACAGAAGGTGTAAAAGGAGTTGAAAATTAAAGGAATTTCCGTTTCTTAAGACCGAAGCTTTTTAAAATGGATGCAACTGTTTCGACTATTTTTCTGTTTTCTTCCTTGCTGCTTTTTCGTCACTGATACTTTCAATCTCAATATTTTCATGCTACAAAAATTCTCATATGTTTACGATTATGAAGTATCATGACACTCCACAAATTTCTGCAAGTATCAGGGTAACGTTTCACGACAGTCTAAAGTATATAGGAAATTTCCAACGTTATAATTTGCCGATAACACTAGTAAATTGAAGAGTATGTGGAATTTTAAGTACAATTTTTCGTCGAATAATAGTAAAAAGGTGAATTCAACCTACGATGCCAACTTCCGAAAGGTCAAAAGCTATCAAGAACGAGTGTCTCGTCTGTATTAACGTTAACAGAAATACGAAAAATGCTGGAAAGATAATTTCCACGGTAAGACAATAACTTCCACGTTGTATGGTGTTACAGAAGGGTTAAGGTACGGTAATTGGTGATGCGTCTCGATTCAACCGCCGCTATTACATTTAATTATCAGCCTTACCGCTGCGTTTAACCATTATCAGAATCTCGGATGGTAGTAGAAACGCGTGAAAATACAGCTCGCCGTTTCCATGATTTCCAGCGTGATTCTCGCGGAGCGGCAATCGCTTTAATGATCTCACGGTACGCCATTAACTAAGCGTTCTGAAGGGCCAGCTTCCTAGACGAGCCAACGTCCCTTGATGGCGTCCTGTGACACAACGTGCGAGCCCTTTTCAACGCTCCAACCTTCCATAAAGTCCCCCTCGGTCCTGTTACATGCATACGCACACATAGTGATGCCGCAGTCGATGCTGCAAGACAGGTGAACCTTCCATGCCGTGAAGTACAAAGTATTGATCTGGCTAGAAAGTCTTTAACTTTGTTAATGTAAAATTCATAATTTGCTATATTGATTCGTAACAAGGAAATAGAAATTTAATAGAATTCTCAAGGTATTGCAAAGTATTTGATAACTATGTTTTACCAATATACCGATTAGACTACTATAGTCGCGCGTAGAATATGTGGTCGATAGTCGATGACGAGTGACAACAGAAATTTTCAACAACAACAGAAATAAAGCACCGATCCGACTGAAAAGTCTTCGACTAATTCGGTAATTCGCCACGTTGATTCGCGAACGAGAAAGCGGAGTTTTAATAAAATCGTCAAAATATTGCGCGTCTGGTAATTATATCTTATCAATACACCGTTAATACGGTGGTATTTTAATTTGAATTTCGATTAAATCAGTTACCTCGGCAAGCTGAAAATCAGATTCCGCAAGGAAGAACGGCTACCATTTTGACATTTGATCTCTGCACCGCGGTTGCAGGATTTCTATTTTCTTGCCTCACGGAAGCTCGCGAGGGCTTTCAGGTTTTAACGGTTTTGCACACGGAGGGTTGAAGATCCCGGACGTCGTGCTTTACGAAAGAGAAAGAGAGAGAACAATGGAGAAAAGGAGAAAACAGCGGGCAAGGCATCCCTACGTTTTCGTAACAAACGTTTCGACCACGTTTCTGTTATATTGCATCCGTGTGAGTTGAGGATGACGAAGCAACTGTGCAACAATGTTTGCTTCCTCTTCCCAGGGTATAACGCTCGTGACGGCGCCCTTTTCTTGCGTGCTCGATGATTCTGATCTAGATGCACATAGAAGTTGCGTCGAGTATTAGAACAACTCCTTTTACGGCGTTGTTTGTCTCTCAAATTTTGCATGCGTCGCTGCTTTTCCCTTTTATTGATCGCTTGAAAGATCGCTTTCGGTACAGTTGAGGTTACATAAAGATGTTAGAATTTTTGATACTGTCTGGTAAAAGGATTTGGATTTTTAGATTCTCTGGTGGTTCTCTGAAGCAGACGATATTTCGTTAAATTGACACGTATCCACAACTGAACGCGTCTCCTGTGTATATCGTTGCTGTTTAGTAGCGTGGTTGTTTCGATAGAAAAATTTGTGATTCTGTATAGTTGCAATTTAAAAAAAAAAAAAAAAATAGCGCAACTCAGTGATTGTTCGGGCTGTTTTTCTTAATTATTCACCACTTACCTGTGTTTATTACGTACTTTTTTTTTATATGTTCGTTGTATTACCTTCTGTCTTTCTTTATTGAAAAATTCGACTTGTTATCTAAAGAATTTTACTGAAAAATTCTTTACTAATAACGAATTTTTGGTCGAAATAAAATTCCCCAGCGGCGCGTCAGTCATCGGTGCGTTGCATCAAACTTTTGCGTTTTCAGCGAAACGATCGGTTCTTTCATTAAAAACATTCCTTTCGTTATTGAAATTTTTCTCCTGTCTTTTATATAATCATGTTATTGAAAGTTCTTTCGCGGAATATTCAGCTGTAACGAGACTACCTTTTTTTAGACCGACGAAACGTAAACGGTGCGGCGGTCTGTAAATTATAATCTAAAAAGTTTAATTAAAAGTCGATTATATTTTCATATAATTACAATTAATTTCTCTCCTATACTATTTTCGTAGAATAAATTTAGGATAAATATCTCTCGTAATTTAATCTTCCTTCGTTAAAATTTCTCTATACTTCCACAACATTGTTATAATATGTTGCGTATTGTTACAATTTCTTCTTTTTAATCACCAACTGGCACAAAGATCGTAAAATTAAAAAAAGATAGATTTATCATATTTCCCCTGTGTGGTCTTCGATTCTACTATTTCCATGCCTGTATTCGTCGTTATAAGAAAAAAAGCGGAAATTTTAATTATAGTGGCTACAAAAATATCTTTTAGCAAGTCCTACGTTTCCTTCTCAATTTCTTATAGTCGTATCAAAGTACTACTATATAACGTGAAATTTAATATACCGCAATGTAATTAATTAAATTAGCATAAGAATTATATAACAAATACAACGGTGTATAAAGCGCAAATAGTTTTTGTAGCCGCTGTAAATGTTATCACAGGAATCATCATGTTTCTGTGAATTTAACCGAATTTGCCAGCATTCGAACGACATCCTCTGGCATCGAAGACGTTCGAGGGAAGCTATCGACTCCTCAGATTCATAATGCGTCGCACGCGCATCGAGTCAATCCGATTACACGGCTGAACGGAGTTAAACACGCTCCTCAGCCCACATTTCGGATGACGTTTACGCATGGTCGCGCCTTGGCTTATGGAGAACCTGTCTCGACTGTATTTCCAGTTGTTTCTTTTCGCTAATCCTCCAATCGGGTTACGCGTGAGCTACTCTGACATCGGTGACTTCCAATTCTATACTATGGAATCTGTAATTCCTATAGAGAACCACTAAACAATATACGAATCGTATGAAAATTGTATTATTCTCGAGAATTGTCTGGGGAGTTGTCTCAGTTCGTTATTACATCAGAATTCTTTACATTGGAAATACTAGAGGCTTATTATTATTTTTATACTTTCCTTAATGCTTTCGGAATGGGATATTCTTTTAAATTGCGAGAAAATATCTTTTTATGAATTATTAATGAAATTCTTCCAAGAATGAAGCTAAACTAAATTTGAAATGTTTCTGGCACGATGATCACGCAATGAATCGATGACGCAGGCAGAAGGCAGATATCAATCGTCAACATATACATCGGGTTAACGTAAAATTGTCCGAACGATCATCGACTTATTCTCTGTTGCAAGAAACGAAAATTTTCCCAAAATTGAGGCCAAGTGAAATTCGAAATTTTCTAGCGATACAATCGCATTGACCGAGTCGATGAGAACGTGGTAAACAAGTATCAGCCGTAGATATACGCGTTAATGAAAATTTGTCTCGACGATCATTGACTCGTACTACTGTAAAAGTACGACACTTTCGAAGCTAAACGATACCTGAAATTTGTTATCGATACAATCGTAAACGGAGTCAATGACGCACGCAGAAAATATGTATCAGGTTTTTGATACACGTCGAGTTAATAAACAATTGTCTGAACAATCACCGACTTATACTACCGCAAAGAGCAAACTTTTGGAAGGAAAGACTAAATGAAATCTGGAATTTTTCTATCACAAAGCTGGAAGTTGGTAGAAAAGGGAAACGTGTTGCAGACGGGAAAATAATGCAGTAAACAGAAGAAGGTAAAAAGGGGAAGAGGAGGAAAGAGAGAGAGGCAGAAAGTTCGTTTAATTAGGAACGAGTCTACGTGGAAAACGTGGGTACAAGGATGGAAGTATCCTGAATACGTAATCAACTTGTGTTTCTACTTCGGGCCACTGACTTTCTCGTCACCACGTTATCTCGTCAACGAACGACCTAAGAAACTTGATAATTCAAGATACAATGATGATGGCAAGTTCAGAAGAAAATGGTTATTTAAGGATGTTACAGTCATTAGACGGATATTATATCATTACGATATTAAGTCTGAGATAAGCCTCCTTTGAAGTTAAAATCCGAGCAAATTGAAAATTGGGAATCTCGATTAAGGAAAGTTGGTATGGATAATTAAAATTAAAGAGACTTAACGGTTTAGGAGATTGAAAAATCAAAGTGGGTATTACGTAGTCGATTTTATTACAGAAAAAAGGAGCGTGGAGAGATGATTAATAAGATTCGAGATAAATATGTAAATAAAGATACAAAGATACATATTCTGATAAATATTTAAATCGTTTACCAAGTATATTGAAAATGAAAAAAACGTCCATTTCACCGTGAATTACATTGCAACAAGCATTTAGGGGTTAATCAAGTAATAATTAAGTTAATGATTGATTTTAGGCGGGGAATTGAAGGGATATGGTTGTGGGAAGGTCAGTGATTTGAGGGTAATTTGGTTAGCTGGAGCTATTGGAATGTACCCCTTGGGAAGATAATCGCGGTTACTATTGATTGAAAGATTTGTAGATTTTGGGTTGTGGTTTATCAAACTGTTTCGTGATTTATTTGATCAATATTGACTATTATCGATCCCGTACAACTATTCACTGAAATTTGTATTACGAATACGCTGTTTCCTCAATTTAGAGAACGTACGTACAACTTTTATACGATATCTGAAAATTCATACTCGAGAGAATCTCCAGTAAAAACATTTTCCGATCAAAAAGAAGAAAAAAAAAAGAAAGAGAAAGAAAGAAAATTCAAGACGAATAATTGAATCAAACGTGAGCAATGAGAAGATGTCATATCCATTGTGCTACGAAACAAAGTGACTCTGTCTATTGCAAATTCGATAGAAACATTCCATTGTGACCTTTTGTCATGTTCCGATTGTCAATTTCCAAATGATCGTGAAATGCAAAATTCTGAAAGGATCGAGCGGTTATTTTTCACGGTTCGACGAGATACAGAAAGTTTGCATGGGCGAACAGAAATGTGGGAGTTCCGTGACACTCTACCCTCTTTGGACCCCGGGTAAAGCAAACATTTCCACAGGGGGTTTGAAGTTTGAAGTTCCGCGAAACGGAAACAACAACGAGACCTCTCAATTACTCTAATTGCGTGCTTGAAAAAACCAACCTGAACAATGACCAAACTTTGAACGATTCTTCATTAAATCCTCGTCCAACGGCATACCATTCGACAATCGCGTTTCTGCTTTTCACCCTGCGCATCTTTGACATTACTGTACCGACGTCGTTTTACTTCGACGTAATACCTTTAAATTATCGAATGTTATATTGTAGAACAATAAAGTGCTTAATAGTATCGTTGAAGAATATCATCCAATAAAGTAATCAACTTGCGAGAAAAATTGACAATTTTTAAGTACCTGCGAAAATTGACTCGAAGACTGAGCTATCTTCTACAAGTTCCTCGATAGAGTTATACTATTTGACAAGAAGAATGTTACGATCCAAGAACGTCACGTTTCACTAAAGATCCTCGAAACACAAAACTGTTACCTAAGAAGACGAAAAAATTTTTTTCATCGACGAATGACCGATTTGTTAATGATTCTCCATTATGGCTCAATTTCTTGAAAATGTTAAAACACACGAAATATAAAAGTCATTGTAACGTATCAAGTATAATACTCAATAAGCGAGACAATCGTCTACCTGGATTCCACTTCTTTAATTATACTCTTACAAAAATATGAATTTGCACGAATATTCGCAGCCCAGTTATTACATATAGCGTCGTACTTACTGCATATTGTCATTACACGCAAGAAACTATCGATATCTCTCGTATAATGTGTATCAAATGATAGATGCGTGTGTTTAAGCGACAGACTACGAGAACGTATGCCGGCGGAGAGCAAGGTACCCGTTTTATAGACGATTATTGATTTCGTGGAGGGATACGGTATCGAAAGCCCATAAAAACGGATTTACGGGTGCCGCGGATATAATGGTCGACGGGGTGGTTCTCGTGGCAGGGTTAAATCGCGCGTTCCACGCTCCTCTGTTCGCGAAACGACTACGTTTCTGCAAAAACTCTCGACACACACTGTGAGTCGCGTTTTCTATCCGTCGATTGTTCGCTGAATGGTCCCGGATTACCGCAGCCGGGGTAGTTCTGGGAAATGGGAGGAGGAAGTGACGAAAGGATGAATGTTGAACGAACAACGATCCTGCCGATGATCGATGGTATTATGTTTCGAGTATTACTTTTGATGGCTGTGTCGAAGTTCGGACGAGAATTGTTTGTAGATTTGTCATATCGATTTTATTTATCGCTAAGTAAATAGGATTTATTGGGTAATCTTTTATGAATGAGGTTTCGTGATTTCTCGTTCGTTGAAAGTGATGGGTTGGACATCGAGACCCAATTGAATTTTACTTCGCGAACTTTCCTCCCCAATATTGAATTTCGGAAGAGGAATTGTATCGATTGTTTTGGCACGAAGCTCGATCGAATAATATCTTTTACGAACCTTTTACGATATCCTTTCTACGAATCACCTTTATCCGATTATTTATAAGGATTTAACCACAAGCAAGACACCAGGAATAAGCAATCGATTACACGATAAATATACACGATCCCGCTAAGTACTCCCTTATTAGCAACCGCAACTAAATTCTCTACTCGAGCGTAATAGATTCGAACGATGTTAAAGAGATAAGTCGATATCGGCAAATACGAAACTCTGCAAAATTCATATATAATTCGTAAAACGATCAATTCTCAAACCTCGACATGTCACAAGAGACTAACAAGAAACTAAAGATAAAAAATTACCACCAGATATTACACAATCTTCCTTAACACCTGTTTATTAACATCTAGACCGAATTCTCACTTCAAATCTAATACTCTGGAACAAAATCTCTCAAAATAATTCATTCCCGATGTAGGTACGAATTCACCTACGACAACTCGCGAAACGATTAATCGCAACTGATCAAGAAAGTAAAAATAAAAAGCCATCGTGTTCCAAAGCGCCTCCTTGTCAGAGCTTCCATCAAAGTTTCAACTCGCGAGGCGCGTCATCGATGTTATCCCTTGTCCACATCATGAGACGTCCGGAGATCTTGCAGGTGTGCGTGCTCGCATGCAGCTGCGCGTGCACGGTGGTTACAAGGGGCGTGCATCTGCACGTGCACGCGCAGGGGAGCGTTAACGGACGCGTTGATGCACCGCCGGCGGCATCCTCCATCCACTTGTCGGGTAATTGCGTTATGTATTGACTCGGTTTACCGGAGCGAATAGGGGAAGGTTCCCGTGTGAGGGACGTCGACGCGTGGAAGGGGCATGGGAGTTGCATATTAATTATCCGATCATTCCGATGCTTAACGAGCCACCACATCATGCTTGAGACTACGTCGAGCTTTTTCGCGCTTGCGTTCATGACAAGGTATTGTTCGTTCGCGGTTCGCTTGGCTGCTTTGATCCTGCTAAGTTGTAAGAGTGGTTTATGCGTTTGGAGCGGCACGGGTACAGTCGGCTGAACGCGTTTAGGTTTGTGGTTATCCGACGAACGGTTCGATAGAAAATTTGGAAAGACGAGAATGAAAAAAGAGTCGAACAGAATACGCGAGGTACAAGAAGTTCGAACATTTAAATTTAAAAGTTGGGTATAAATTGAGAAAAATCTGAATTTGAGTCTGAATAAAAAAACTTTGTACCCGGCTTCGTATTTCGAATCTGAATTCAGCTGGAATCTCGATTTGGATCTAAACGTGAATTTACATTAAAAAAAAAAAAGAAATAAAACTTAATAAAATCTCTTTCTCCTCTACTATGCATGTATCGCTCGAAAACTTTCGATTCTGCGATCGTGTTCACTGGCAGTTAACGTTTTGAGAAAGGTCAACATCACAAATCGAAATGTAGAATGCAAAATCACGTTTCGCAATATTCCGACATACGATACAATCGAATATTCGTTGGACGATCGAACAAGCGCAAGGTGTCGCTAATAGCACGTTCGACGATGCAAATTGCTGTTCTTGCATCGCGTTTACGATCTAGTCAATAATTCAAATCGCACGACGGCCAGAATCTGAAACATCCCTTTCTCTGTTTTTCTTCCTATTGTTTGCCAGCAAGCTTCGTAAATAATTCAATTGCATGGGCGTCCACGCGGCAAAGACGAGAAATTTAACGACGTTACACGGCGATAAGTACGATAAGATTATCGAAGGCTGATCGAAATATTCAGATTTGCCGTTAATTTCCTCGAGGAAGAGTCGGACGGTCGACTGATTTCGCGATTTCAGATTCACCGAGACTTCTCGCGGAACTTCGAAATTGCCCTTCTATTTCCGGTGTGGAAGCGTCGCGACGCCAATGCGAAAATATCTGAAATTCATGAATCTATCGGCAACGAGACGTGCCGGGTTTAAAATTCCAATCATATTCAAAATAAATAATCAAATATGCATTTCATCGATCGGTCCTGTTATTCGTTTATTTCGACCGCGTTTACGTAAGTTTAATTGAAAACTCCATCCAGCTGGAATAAAACGTCTGAGAATCTATTCGTTAGAATGCACCACGATCCTATCCACTGAGAATCAGTAGTTTGTAGGATTTGTAGCTTGTAGATGTTAAATACGTATAATCCCTAAATGTCCTAAACTACTAGTAAATCCTGTAGTCTTTTGATATTTGTATAATCAATCTTCAATCTTGACAAACGTTAACGATAGTTTTATCAAAGAAATGTACATACACATCTTGATAACTCGTTTGAATTATAATTTTCCCTATGTGATCGATAAACGCGACGATACTTATCAACGAGACTGTATAACGTAAGAAACCAAGAACATTGTGAATATTGTTGAACAACGGTTAGAAACTGCGAAATTTCACGTGTTTCGTGAAAATTCTACCAACTATAACCACATTTTACTAATTCTTCCCCTTTTTTTTATGTCGTTTTCTTTTTGCGTCGAGGCTACGAACCAGCCATATTTTTCAGCAATAAACAACGAAAACTTTTATCCCGGCATGATATACAACGAGCGAAGTAAATGCGCACGTTGCCGTGCTCCGGAATACTTTATGAAAATACCGCGTTGCGATTCTGTAACCGAAGGAACGTTTGTTTAAACAACTCAGCGGTCGTTTGTTTGGCAAACGATACCGGAAGGTGGAAAACGAAAGCTTTAGGCTGAGAATTAATTCGATGATTGATATAATATTTAAAGAAAAAGCGGTTATTCCCGCGGAGAACGCGAATGTTTCTCGGAAATACAAACGTTCTGCGGGGAAAATTTCTATCGGTTTAATTTCATCCGTTCTATTGGTGGAATTCTTATGAAAAAATAGATAGTATTACCGAGAACAAATACGTAGATTTATCGGTTCGGTTACTTCGTAACTCAAGAAAGTACGATATCGCGCGATATCGGATACGAAAGTGTTAAATTCGACAAATTTGAAACCAGTTCTCGTTTCTCAAAGTAAAAATATCTGCTTTCGCTATTCTTCCAGTTATATTACACGAATCGGGAGAAGAAAATATTCCTTCGATGCTAATAAAAATTTAAAGATGTCCCACATTCGAAAGGCAAAAATGGAAATGAAAAGGAAAGAGAATTACTTCAAAGCCAGCTATTTCACATACGGAAGGGAAATTCGAACCGGGAATGGAATATGATTCTTTTCGATACTTCTACGAGAAAAATTCCGGCATCTCGGAGATCGAGTCGTTCCTTTTAGAAATTCTTTCGTCGCCGCGCCGGTCGCCGGCAAGATAAGCCGGTGCGATGGAAGCGCGAGGCGGAAGCCACGTCTTCCTCTGGATCGCGCCACGTAAACCGTAGCAGATATGCAAATGCGTCGTCGCGGCCGCTTTCTGCTAATTCGTTTTGCGTACTCCGTGCTCGAAATACGATTTCGCGCAAATTCCTCGTTGTTATCATTCATTTTCCTACGCGTTACACCTTGTCTTGCCACTAAGAACCTCCTACGAACGATTACTACACGCGAAATATCAAACATATTTCTATTTGGCCTTAATTTGCGAGTAATATTTCTACTGTGTATTAAAATGTTTATGTTTATGTTTATTATGTTAAAATGGTGCGGAGCAATAACCACGTTGCTGAAATATAATTTTGAAGGGAATCGTTTCGTGTGAATTCCGGATATAGCTAATTATTTACCTGTTGGTTAATAGGAGTTTCGCATATGATAGATTTTACTATAATAATTAAGCGGCAATAGTGTTTGGCGAACAGAACCCACGAGTTCCTGCAGATCTCCTCTGTTTTAAAAGCGACGGTTCGTTCTCTGCGTCGTTCGTACTGTCCTCTCAATCGTGACATTTGACTCTTTGCGACAGAGAATACTTTCTAACAAGGAAAATGGTTAGTTAATCGTGCAAGGTAACATTCGCAGATAATTCGTATATTTAAACTGAAATCGAATCGTGTCCACTGTTAATTATAAATATAAATGTAATTATTTACTTCCCGTAATATATATCGATCGATTGAAACACGTCATCTTGAAAACACGTACCAGTGAGCAGTACCAGAAATCAAAAGGAACAGAAGAACAATTCTAGCGTTAACGAAGTGTCGGTCAGGCAAAGTAGGTCACACATGATCGGCCTCGTCGCTGCGAACCTATGCAAATGCGGCAGGTTTTTTCCGTCGCTTGCAGCTTTAACGGAGAGCGCACAGTGTACAAAGACAACTCGCTCGGGATCAAGTTACGTGATATGCTTGAATTCGCGAAAACGATACCTCCATGGGGACTCGACGTTATAAACGAAGAAACGAAACGAAGGAACGATAAACTAGAAAAAAAGATAAGGCGGAATGTGAAATTGTTTATATTTCCGTCGGTTAGAAGTAGCCGCCGAAAGATTAGCGAGCGCGACACGGCGATAAAACACGGGCGAAAGAATTATTGTTTCGATGGAACGTAGAAATAAAATTCCAAGAGCCGCAAGAATAATGTCAAGAGATTGCGTGAAACAGAGGAATGATTCATCTGGAAACTGTAAATTACGATTTAATTACGTTCACGAGATTATCGAAGCGTTTATTCTCTTTGACAATCCGTACGTTCCCCGTTTCCCCTTCGGAAACTTCAGGGAACGTTATCCCGTTCGTTTGCTTTGTTCCCTGGCCCTTAATTAAAAACCGTTCGATCTACAGGAATACCGATTGTTGCCAGGGAAAATCCATTTTTGCTATCATTTTATCATTCGATTTTATCTACGCGCGCACACACATTCTTTGGATCGTACGAATTTGTACGTACTCGATCAAACTAATTTTTGGGACAAATTGGGAGAGAAAGGCGTTAGTTGTTTGCGTATTTCTGATTGTACGAAACTAACGATGTAATATAACAAGGAAGAAGGAATAACGATACACAGCGAATTTCCTACCTCTTATTAAAATTTTAATTTCGATCCGAATTTAATTCCGAACTACCGATTACTAATTTTCTTTATTTCGATTAAATTTCTAAAACAATACGATTCTAGTTTATTTCATTTTACGTAAAAGTTCTTGCATTCGTTGAAAAACAGAATAATTGAAAGCTAACGTTTGATAATATACGTAGAGGTATTAATTGCAAGGGAAATTCGTTTCAATTAAAAAAGACAAATTGAATTTCGAGGGTTCGCAAATTAAATCTGCAAAACATTAGAAAGTTATTCAGTTACTGTGAATTTCCGATAAAAATGCATTAAAAATCGTAAATTAACTTTTTCACTCGAGTATAAATTTATATCATTCGCGTTTCAAAAATTTATCTTTTTAAGTGCATTTTCTGATTTATTTGTAATTCTCTTTTACATTCCGAGCAAAATAGATGATCGAACGTTCATTCACGTTTTACACCGAATATTTCTGGTGATTAAACGCGTATATACAAGCCGAACAATGGTAGGATTTGCGTTTGCTCGTGTGTTCATTATTTACAGCGTTGATATTATAATCGTCAGCTCTTTTGTTACACGAGTCCCTAACATCCGCGGTTTGTTCGCGGATGTCTGTCATTTCTGCACAATGTGCCCGGCCTGTCCACTTTGTTCCGACTGAATAGGTACACGCGACGTTATTTAACGTAGAATCTAATTGGCACCAGAAAATTACTACTGAAAGAATTCGCGGAATGTTCAAGTACCTACCTTGTAACCAATTTTTTCCCAAGTCCTTTTTCGAATCGTAATTTTTTATATACAATGTGTCGCATGAACAATTACTTTCACATTTTTCAAAGTATTCCGGATAAGACTCCTATACGCGTACAAAGTAAATTATGCATCAGAACAATCTTTAATTTGTGCGTTAGTAGAAAAACCAATGTGTCCGAAAGTTCTATTATCTGCGTCTTATTATTTGTTTTAATGGGCTATTTTATCTCTTACGACAAACGCAACCAACGAACAGGCAGTGTGAGACTATCGATCAACAGTCAACGAACAACGACACTAAATTACAAAGAATAAGAATTCGTTCGACTCGCGATACAACTTGGAGCTGCATGGACTCGTTCAAATCTCAAACGATATCAAAACCAATCTTGGATCGTTTGATCCAGTCAGAAACTTACAGAGAGATGCACAGTAGCAAAGAAAAGGGAGAATGCACGGAGAGGATGACGGAAGGTCCAGCACCGCGTAAAACTGTGAAGCGAGACCGACATCGTAATTTACTCTTTATGGCCAGACTTCGCTAAATCCCTTCTGGTATTCTCTACTACTCGCATACACACGGACTTCTCTTGTTTGTGACCATGTCTGCGTCACCTATTCTTCTCTATAAAATCGTGCGTCCAGGTATGTGTGTGTCTGTTTGTAAGGGTGACATCACGTGAGTAGTTTCAGTGAGAAAGGTGGAGTGAAGTACGAGGAGAAATAAACCGCGCGAGACGGGAAACATGATGGTTACCTAGCGAGAATAATGACCGGCGATTTTTGGTCGGAATTCGAATTTAAGTCGGAACACGAGGGTTGATGGCGTGGAGTGATCTGTTGTAGTTATAGTTCTTTCTATGGACTGCGGTATATCGGGAAGAATTTAAGGATTGGCAATATAACAAAGAGCTTTATTTTCGAAATATCGATGGTATTGGAACAGAACGACAGATTTTCAAGCAGACATTTCTAGCTGGAATTCGGACTTAGATAAAGACGATACGATCTGTTCGTTCTGCGAACTGTAGCAAGCTAATAAAACGTAAGTATCGAAGATATAGTGGAAATTTTCGAATAGAAACATTCTTGATGAAAATTCGTAATTAAGGTGTATAAAGTAATTCGTAGTGGTCACAGTTCGTTCTATGAACTGCGATAAGAATTCGAAATATAGCGTGGATCTTTATGTCGAAGATCTTGTTAATACAGGAACAAGATTATGGATTATCCGATAGATAATGGAAGTACATGTAATTCGGTTTCAAGAGCGAGTAGGAAAGATTTCTAAGTTAAGAGACGTCGCAGTAGCAACGATGCTAGAATCGAGAGGCAATAGCAGCGATATACGAATTGAGGGATCCGATATTCGAAGCGGAACACATAGCAGAAGTGTCGGTGAACTTGCGGAGGTTTCGTAACTATGAGCTTGATAGCGATCTCTCGAACTTTGTAAATTTGGTAGCTCAGATTTCGGATTTAAGAAATTACTGTTACCATTGGAGATACTCAAAGCAGGGATGCTAGTAGCGACAACTTCCAATTTCCAAATATCCAATGTATGCTGTTATTGATTAGAGATTCTGGTTCTAGAGGTTTGATAATCGTAGAACCGCAAGATAAGATAGCAATTTAAAAGTTTTCTTTGTCCGCAACAGTAAGCGTGCATTATTTTTCTTCATTTAGATATTGCTTGTCTCGTGTGTTATTTACGAATATCTTTCGAATAATTATGGAGAAACACTTGAGATGATTAGTTCTTTATGGACTTGATGAATTTATTTTCAAGAGATTGGAAATATTGGAAATTTTGAATAATCTAACAGCGATCGACAGGAGATTTAGAAATCGTCCACTCGATAATTATCTATGGTATGATAATCTTTCTGAATTGAAGATTTCGAAAGTCTAATAACAATTTGTAAACTTGGTGACATGATATTGTCAATTGTCTAAAACTCCAAAATCTCTTCCGCCAATTATCCTCAGTTTAAAAAACCTGTCAGCCTCGATTCTCCAAGCCAGAAACCCATCAAACTCCGCATATTCGACTCTAAAAACCACAAGATGTCACGCAAATGAACGACGCCCATAAAAATAAAAGTGCTAACGAACATTCGAAAAATGACTCGTGCAAAGTCTCGCTTCGCAGAAGCGCCGGTTATCGGTCGTCATTTTTCTAAGCAGAAAGAAACGTTCGATAGCCGAAGCCATAAAGGAGGTTGGAATTATCGAACAACGGTAAAGGTAAGCGATAAATTCGAAGCAGCAGCTCTAACTGCATCGCCCATTCGCCGGGTCTTTCCAATTTCTCAAACGACACCCCGAGCTTCGAGCTACCCCCTTTCATCCCTTATGTTCCTGTAATTCTTTCATCGAGTCGGCAACCCCGCGGAAGTTGCACGTTCTTTACGACTTCCTCCTTTCCTCTTTTGAAAACTGCAGCCCTTCGTTACACTCGAACAAACTTCCATCTTGCATCCAAAGCTTCTTCGTCTCCGTGTATATAAGCTCGTGTTCTCTCTGGTCTGACGACTGCAAGAACGAGCCATAATTGCCGCCCGGTAATTAGCATGCATTGTTCCTGGCGGAGGGCCGGGCCTCTTAATGCAAACGTCAGAACAGTTTGATTTCACGACGAGAATAGGATTTCTGGCGAACCGTGAGACGGTGTCACGCATTCGAATTCGCTGGAATTCGTGTGAAGGGCTCGTGGAAGGCTCGGGAGAAAAGACTGGGCTTTGCTGATGCGATTTCTCGAGGAGCTTGTGAATAGCTTCGGGGTGAGCCTATTGTTTTCTTCGATGGCAATAGGTTTGGCTTTCGCGAGACAGAATCATTCTACTTTTATCAAGGGTAGTTTACAACGTGAATTTTGCTGTTTCGTTTGTTCATTGTGACGGAGAGAAAAGTTTTTACAATTCGACAATTTTCCACTCCAATTTTCCACTCCATTTTATACACCAATAATAATTTAGAGAAATTCGACGATTTCACATTCCGATACTTGCTACCCCGATTTTATACTCCGCTTTGTACAGTAGGTAGAATTCAACAACAAGCTGGATAGACGATAAAAAAATGAATTAAAAAGGAAATAATTTCCCTCTTTACACGGTACGCTCTAATATTCCCACGAAAATGCAGAATCTTATCTGAAGCGAACCTCTCTTCGAAAACTGTGGTAGCCTTCTGCAGTTTCTTCGAAGGTTGTATATGATATTTCCGGTAGTTTGCGTTGCGATGCGGTTCCCTATTATCCAAGGCTGGCATTCGATCGCGCAGAGCGTTTTGTACTCGCGGCACGAAAGCCTCCTTACTCTTAATCCTTAATTAACCCCAATTCGAACCGATCCACGGCAAGTAGTTCCAGTTCAATTCGAACTTTAATCTGAACCTCGAGCGGCATTTCGAGTAACTAGCACAGAAACGGGACGTCGTGTTTTCCCTCTTCCTATTGGGCCACCGACACGCCATCGACGAAACAATAATTCCAACTTCGAAAACGAAAGAGCACCGGAAAAATATGCTTCATCCGAGAACTCTGGTTTCCATGATATCGTGGACTATTTAAAAGAATATACAGGACCTTTATCAAGGTATGGTATTTTCATTCTTTTATATTATAACGAGGAATGTACGAAAGCAAAACGTACTTAGAACAGATCCAATGGTAATTCATTTTGACATTCGATTCTGCTGCCTAATTAACGTTAGTTATTCATCGAGGCTGATGCAATTCGCTTGCATATTGTATCGATCGTGGCATTGCTTTGACATAACATTGCTAATCACTATCGAGCTTCATGGCGTTCGGTAACAGCCACGCTATCCTATCGTTCGCATGAAAATAGCGCTGGATATCGATATTTCCGCAAGATGAAGATTGAATTTCGTTAAATCAATCGATCGATTAATTAGACAACGAGAGAAAATTAGGAAATTGACAATCACGTTACATCGAAGTATATTTGAGTAAGGTATTTCCATGGAGGTGTGATCGAAACTGTTGTTTGTTAAGAGGAAATAGTTAAGAGCAATAATAAAATTATTATGGTGAATTTTTATTTGACTATTTAATCTTCTCTTCCAAACCTTTGTACATCTTTTATCCTTTACATAAAAAAAAATCTTCAAAAATTTCCAATAATCCTATCCTTTCTATTTAATAGCTTTGTAACACGCGTAGCCGGAATCTAAACACAACAGGATCCGAAATGGTGTCACAAGCATCAGGAGGCTATATAGAGAGGGCCATCCTCTCGATTTCGGATACTTTCGACGTGGCCACCGGGCCGTGGTCGATATAAATCCAAAGTTTCGTGGACACGAACGGGCCGGGGTCGTCGGCGAATGTATTCCCGCGCGTTAGGAAATGGAACTGTTGCCCGCAAATACCTATCCACGGCCCTTAGTTTATGATACCACATTCTACAAGGCCGGGTAATATACGTACGGGAAGCGGGATAGTTGCAGCAGCGCGTACACCCGAAACTCGATAGCGCAATTCGATGCATTGATCCGCCAAAGCTTCGGGTAACTACGTATACACTGCACGACAGGCAAATAGTGTCTGTCTCTCGTGTTCAAAGACAAGAGATCAATCGATTCTGGGCATCGTACTCTCTCTCTTTCTCTCTCTCTCTCTCTCTCTCCCTTCCTCTTTGCCCCCTCTCACTTTCCAACCCTATGTTGGAGCACGAGTCCCTAGTCAGAGGAAGACTCACGTCGCCATCAATAATTCACCCCGTAATTAACTTGGAAGACGAAAGGATGATCTGAAAGCGTTGAAGTTTGGAGATAATTAGGCAGGCAGGAGTCTTTTCTTGTTTCAGTTGTTCGTAGTTGTTTCACCATATAATTTACCATAAGTAGGAAAATTTCTCGGTCATAGAGAGTGTTCGTTTCGATTTTATACTAAAGTTTATCTAAACAGTGCTTTTGTCGGTTTAAACGAACGTGAAACGAGGACGTAAAAATTCGGAATGTAGAATTCTAAATGAAAGCAATGCTATAAAATAATTTTCAAGGGAATCACGAAAAAGTACAAATGTTGCAATTTCGAACGTTTGAAAGATCGTCGATCGATGAATATTAAAAAATATTTGTGACCTATTACCACAAGGCAAAGTGATATTACGCGATGTATCAACGTGTAGTGGTACGTGTTTATACAATATTCGACATATTACCTACGAATTTGGTATCTAAGAGATTATTTCTATAAAACGTCGGTCGTGTTCATTTCCGAAATTACAACGCGGACATAGCCATCGATGACGTGTCTTGACAGCCATTTTTACAACATCAAAGAGCTAAATTAATTTACTATTTCCAGATCTTGACGTTTCACGCTCGAACGGGAGCAAACAAAATCAAGAGCGTACAAAATCAAATGCAAACGATTGAACTCCCTAATTAAAGAGAGAAACATCGTGGAACACACGTCGCTTACGCACTTTGATTCGTTTCTTGTGACAAGCAATCAGCTTTCGTCTTTCACCACTCGAAAACACCTCTTTGAGAGTGGCACAGACCATGTTGAAATGGACGGGGAGAGGGGAGAGGCGACCGAGGCTCTTTTGTAATTTAAATAAAGCGCGACCCGGCGCGATTTAACATTCTAATTGCACGGTCAGGTAAACCGACGAAACAGAATGTCGACTGTTTCACCATTCGAAACACGAGATCGAGTATCCTGGATACGCGAGGCGTGTAACGATATTTGTTTTTTCCTCTCTCGTATTCTCTCCTTTTTTATTCCGCCTCTAATCCTTTCGAAGTGCTTACAAGAGCTTGCAGAACGCGGCAAATCGATCGATCCTCCCCATCATTTCAAACCGTTTCACGAGTCTGACGCGACGGATCAGACGATCGTCCGACAATATTTTCGAACAAACGGATTCCCCTCGCCGGGCGATAACTTTCCACGCGTAATCCCGATTTCCATTATCTGCTTCCCCGTGAAAACGAAAAACCGGAGGATTCGTCTGTTTTCATAGATCTCTTCAAGATTGATTTATAACGTTGCTTTTAATGTTAATCGATAAGGGAGAAATTAGTTTCTTCTTTCTTCCGATCCGCGCGTTCTCTTCGCATTCTTGTTTTACGAGACAAAGGGACTTTTAAAATCTTTTACCTTCAAAATCGAAGTACTTGCCTTTTTACTTCTCTAAGTAGAAAGTACTTCTCTAAGTTCTCTAAGAAGTAGTTTCGCTCTTGTATCTTTGTTATTCTCGTTTTAATACAATACAAGGATTTTTATTGTCTTAGTTAGTTAGCCGTTAGGTAGAGGAGAAATTATTCCTTTTTTCTTATATTCTTATATCGTAATTTCAGTTCCATTTTAATACATAAAGGGACTCTTTAATAACTTTTAAACGTCGAGTAATTTCATCGAATTTTCCATTCTATTTATTTTACGCGAGAGAATATTGTTATTTAAATATATTTCACGAATGAGCGAATTTCTAGAACGGCAGCTGCGAACCACCCTCTGTATTAACTCCAAGAGTCACTTGTTTAGAGAAGAAATTCAGTGGCAGTTTAGGATATGAGGTTCGATTCCGGATGAAATACGAGTCTGGACGAATTCCAACGATACACCCAACTTTCCCGCATGAAACATCCATAGGGAATAAATAAGTCATAAAAAACGTATTATCGTTTCGAAACACTACTATTATATTCAATAAAATAAAACAATTCCGAAAGGATTAAAAGTAAATAATTACTGCAGGTAAAACCATTGAATTATCAAAGTGTTTACAGCAAATGTCGACTACGGCTGATACTCTTCACGTTATTCGTCTATTCCAGCAACGATATTCGAAGAATGTTGAATTTCTTTACTCGATTCTTTACTCGTGTTTATAAATTTTTACTGGAAATCTATTTCTGATATTAATTTTCCAATAAACGATCGCCCAAGAAAGAATTCTGGAAAACTATAATCAAGACACGTCAAGATCTTAATATCGACGAATTTCTCAAAAGACGAACGTTCCTTTATCGACTATCGCTGTCACGATAAATTTCCTAAATTACTAGCGTTCTCTTGCATAATCGAACTAACATTATGAGCGAAACTTTGCAAGTCTGCTACGGTACTAATAAGTTCTCTTGTAGATAGTGCAGTAACGAGTTAGACGGTAAACCAAACGATTTACACATTGCAAATTATCTAATTCTCCTGTTTGACGTATAATTATACAAATTTCTAAAAGAAGTGCGTAATTTCCAACCTGTCGATTCACCAATATTAATATTATCAGTAGATGAATCGCGATGCAAGAGAGCGGAAAAACACGTGGACAAAGAATCTCCGTTGCAGCTGGTCGCTGAATCGAGGATCGCAAGCATCCGCTTGGTTTTGTTGGCGACGCGTCGCGAGGGCGCGATTTACTCTTTGAAACAGCTTCGGGGATAGAGAGAGCCGCGAGAGGCGGAGAGGTTTTATTAATGCTCTTCTCTCGTCGTACAATCGCGGGGAACCTATACCAGACACTCGAGCCATCGCGAGGATGTAAATTAATTTTCTGATCTGGACGTGTGTACCCGCTGGGCTGGATGGCTTTTGTGTCCCGCGCATCACCGTTTAAACTCGGCATCGATCGCGTCGTGTGCGCCGACGGATCGCCCCATGGTTATTAAAACAATTGCTTAATACGCGTAACTGCGCAACGCGCGTTAAATAAATGATCACCCATCCTTCTCGCCGGGCTAAAGCTCCGGGCAAAAATCATTCTGCCCGCGTCCTGTCGATTTTGTTGGAAATTCATGAGCCATGGCCATCGAGCTACTGTGTTTGCGTTTTAACGAAAGGGTTACCGAACTGGAATTACACGATTCTTAGAGAGAGGGAAATATCTGCTTTGGATATATTTCCTGGCAGTTTGGCATTTTGAAAATTATCTCGGAATAATTTTTTCACTTTTGATATTATAGTACGATACTACTAATGGAAGGGTTGGAGTTACACCATCTTGTAGCGAAATATCTCTTTGTTGAAGTTTAGTCGAGGTTCTTTAGGTGTTTGAGATATTTTTCATTATCCTGGAACAGTTATCCCATTTTTAGTGGAGCGATATCGTTTACCTAGATTCGATATTTCTTTCTTGGGGTTTGATCGACGTATATGAAATTTAAAATTTCTGCAGGTACCGCCAAACGCTAACGTTATCAACCTAGTTCCATCGCTTGTTTAAATCATCTCATTTACGTCTGTTATCTCGTCTTCAAATAACGACGATTCTTAATAAGTCGATGTACTCTCTTTTTCTTGTCATCATGCGTGATCCTTAGAGAACATTGTTCAAGAAATCATTCAATTCGCGTTTGTTTCTGGTTCGGAGCGATAGACTCTTAGAAAGATTTTCTTCTTCAGACTTCTTCCATACGCGAAAGGCAAGAAGGGCTTTGTGTTCCAGGTAGCGACACTCGAATCCAGCCAGTTGCCGCGTATTTCGCATTGGCATGTAGCTACGGCACGTCGGCCATGCCCGAGCTGCGGTGTGACGGACCATTGTGCGGTTTCCTACGGCAAATATCGTGCGCGCTCCGGAGCACGTGGACAAACACACACCATCGCGACGCACGTAGGATGCACGCGTGCCCACGCAGAGTGAACACACGTGTACACGAGCCAGGATCTCGCATGCTTTGTCCTCTCGATTATCGATCGTCCTATTGAGCGCTATCGAACTAGCATTGGACACCTTTGTCATCAAACCTCGTGGAAATCGGCCAACCTCCCACAAAACCGTTCCGCCGCCAACGTTCCATCATGGTTTTCGGGGTTTCCATCGGTGGGCTTCCGGACGGTGGATGTTTCTTTGATGGGTTGGTCGACGAAGTGGTACGGAGTATAATTTTGTTATAACGGTTTGAGTGCTGATGGTAGTTGGTAATTCAAGTAATTATAGCGACAGGGGGTTCCATGGCTTCTAGGGAATTTTCATGATCGGCAATTCGATTGGGAGAGTCTTGGGATAGTTAAAGGGAGAATTGTCAAAGCAAAAAAAAAAAAAAAATAAAGATGTTGAGACAATAAATGGTTATTGCGAATTGGGTTTTTGCATGTATACGTTGATTTGGAATATTTGGAATTTTGAGAAGCGATCAAAAAATTTGACGCAAAAGAGATGTAGAGAGCGTGTTTGTGAGAGATGTGAGAGAGATGAGGAACGTGGGTAAAATTTGAGGAAAGTTTAAGGAGTATACTTCTTTGGGGACCGCACCTTGTTTTAATAATTTTGTGTGAAAGCGAATAAATTTATATACGAGTAAGTCAAAGTATCAGATCTAAGTCGATCTAAGAAGAAATTGTAAAAAACCTATTAAGTTGTCCGTAACTATTGAAAGAATATCACTAGAAAGTAGATTGAGTAGAGTGTTGGTAAGCCGTGATGGAGAAATACGAGGGTTGGAAATTCGGCGGGAAAACGACTAGTTCCGAGTGGAAACACGTGCTCTCTAGGTTCCATATGTATCGTATAAGTAGCATGACAGCTGTTGGAGCATCCACTCGAATTAGCTTTCGGTTTGGTCGCGAATCGTTAGCCGATTGCTTCGCGAAGCGTGAAAATCGGTTTCGGCTACTCAAGGGACCGTGGTAAAACGCTTCCTCGTGACAATTTCCTGCTCGATGGGAGTAACGTTAATAGCCACAGACATCTGGAAGTTGTTCGACCGGACAATGTTCCGTGTCGATCGGTTCAACTACTTTATTTATCCCGATCTCGTTCTAGAAATTTAACGAAACTAATTCGACGATCGAAATTCCTCTCACAGAGAATGTTATATAATGTAACAGGCGATATCTATCGTCACGATGAAATTTGTCAAAAAGAGAAGTTTCAACTTAAAAGTCCCGAAAGTTCAAATTCCCTGATTCTCAAATGGAAATTAGATCTTCGTTACGACATAAACCGATATTGCAGAAGATTCTCAGAGTTAGAAACTTTTCTAGGGAGCAAACAACACGACCAAGGGTCGCCAGTTTCCTTCCTTCGAAGTAGATACGAAACGGAGCTGATCGAAGCGCAAGGAACTCTAAACGGCAATGAAAGACCGAATACCGAAACCCGTTGCAGATAATCCTCTTCGATTTCGTTGCTCTCTCCCTTTCTCGTTCTAACCAGTTTGTTCTTCGCGAGGAGGAGAAAGTTCGTACGGCACGCGAGTTTGATCTCCTTACCTTTTATTCCCTTCTTCTCTTCCGTTTGCCTTCGAGAAATACGCGGAAATAGCTGCTCGATCAAACTCCACCGATATAACGTTTCGTTCATCTACTTTTCCCGCACTGATTGCCAACTCTGAATTTTTTCTTTATATTGTTTTTCTCTAGCGAGGTTTACTAAGTTTAATGACGTCGATTTTTAACACACTCTGCTTTTTGTCGATTTCACACGGCCTTTTCGCTTGTTTCTATAAACCGAAGTTAAGTATAAATTGCAATAAAATTGGATTGCATCTTTGTCTCGTAAAAGTTTGACTTTACTCGCGACTCACCCTGTAAATGGTCTTTTGCTTGAAAGTTGGAATTCTTTTGCTTTTCATCGTTGAACCTTCACGTTTTAACGCTGTTACATCGAATTCTCGATGATAACTCGATGATAACTGGCTATTCGAATATACGCATGTAGTATCTTAAATGGGTCTTAGAGTAAGCACAAGTAATGATGTTTTATTTGGAGTTAAGTTTTAGTTTAACAAGCAATACTCAATACAAAAAACTGATTACAATATCGTCGTACGTCTTATTATCATACTCGGCTCTCAACTTCCCCATTCATACTTTCCGGCTCCTCCACTCACATTCTCCGGCTTCTCCATTCACTCTCTGACTTCTCAACTAACACTGCCTGCTTTAGCATCCCTTTGTCTTTTCTTCGCCCCACCACGCATGTGTTCCGCAAACACCCGTAGCCAGGGTCACGTAGGCCTTTTCTACGAAACTATTCCATTGAAAGACCGACGACACGTTGATGGACCCGACCACGCCTCGGCTCTCGCGACATTATTTAAGGTTAACCCGATATATTTTTAGGCCCCTTTTCCACGATACTACATGCATATACGAGATCTTCCAGCTCAGACTTAAACGTATTATACTTCTACTTATGCTTTAAAAATTCTGAATTATGTATGCTAATACTCTAAGTGAAAATTATTTAGAGTATTTGCTGTACTAAAAAGCAAGGCATAGCAACGCCATGAATTACGAATATTTTATGAGCAATGCTCGCAAAATAATCACGAGATTCTTAAACCTTATCTACTCAGAGCATAGTCAGAAGCGTAGCTTTAACGATGTATTTTAATTTAAATCGATATTTCAATTGATTTCGATGATGTAGCATTATAAGGTATACGTAATTGTAGATCTATAGAACTATGAATATTAGGCTGCAGTGGCCCGACCTACATCTTTTCCGAGAAATGTGTATGTCTAGTGCTTAGTAGTAACAATAAAAGAAAGCGCAGACGCTGTCTGTCACTGACCAGCGCACTACCAAACGAGTTACGATTGGTTCGTGACGCGACGCGAATAAGAGGTCTTATTGAAAAATTCGATTCTCTTCGAACGATGATATCTCAGCAACGAGTAGTCGGATCGAAATGAAACGAAAAGCATTTTGCAGGAGGAGCTTTACTTTTCCCGATCCTTCCTACTGGATTTGAGGATCGTCATTAGTTTCGCAACAGTCACTGCTTAAACTTTTAGAAATATTGATAGGTATTGCCAGGGTATTTAAGGTTTATCGGAACGAATGTGTATATTTTTTGAACGATATCTTTTGTAACCGTATTGCTAACAATTTTCATAGTAATTACAATGCGAGACTATGTGTATTTTGCAAAATTTCGAATAAGAAAGTGAAGACGAAATGGCAATATGAGCAATAGTTCAAATCGAGTCCAACTGAATGTAGTTCTAGAAAGAATTTAAAAAAGAAAACGATCGTATCTTTAATGCTTATTATATGCTTAAGGTGGCCACGTATTAATTTTTTAATAAATACGTGGTTGCGCCAATTGCCATCTAACTTCTATACATTGGGTTGGCAACTAAATTGTCGAAGTGGTCACCACTTCTAAGAAAACTCTACATCTGATCTTTTTAGTTTTCTCAAACACCGAAGCCATCGACAGAGTATAGACAACAGACTGGGACGAAGGCAAACAGTAGACAGCAGACAGGCGACGATGGCTTCGAGGTTTTCAGTTATAAGGTAACACTGCTAGCGTGCGGATCGAGATCAGCTCAAATTATATTCCTACTTGTACTTATATTTCTGTATTAAAATATATTTTCTACTTTCCAACTTATCCACGCGTTCCTCTGTTCATACATCTAATAACCTCAACATAAATGATTGCGGATTTCGTCATCACCACCTAATAACAAAATCTGCAATTACTTACTTGTCAACTCCATACAATCTCACACTTATTTCACATTTTATCGGTATAATTATGGCGATCGTGTCTCATTTTAGTAGCAATGGTACTGTAAAATGTTTTATACAACATATACAATATACACGCAAAAGTTTTCTATGGTAAGTATTCAAATACTTTTACAAGCCGTTATATATATATATATATATTTCTCAGTAGATTCAAGAAACTTGGAAATTGTCGGTGATTCTAGACTACCATACTTAAAACGATCCATCCATCGCGAATGAGACGTCTCTTTCGATTCCGTGCGGTGTGTCGCATGAGTCACGCGAAACGAGTAGGAAAAAAGGCAGCAGACTTCAGAAATACGTCGCGCAGCAACGTAACTCTCTCTCGTTAGACTTTGATCCGCGAGCAGGCTGGCTCAAAGCGTTGAATACCGCTTTCCAATTTACCGTAGGACGTTCGTTGGCTCAAAAGAACCCAAAAGCCGCGGCTGTAGATCATTTTTCGCTACACCGTCTGCCGCGACCAACGTTGTCATCGGCCTTTCAAAAAGGTGAACAGGGCTGACGCCTGATTTTCGCACAAAGGCAACGAGACATCGTACTCAGAAATATGCATTTCGCCGCAAACTCCGTGACAAATTGTCCTAACGAGAATATATACGGTATTAAACACATAATTTCTGATAAAATTGCTCCCTAAAAGCTTCTTGTGCGAAAGGAGCATCTGACATAATTAAACGTGTTCCTTAACAGCTAATACATGCTTCTAAGATCTTCAAAATACGCAACTGTCGATAAAATCCTTGTCATAAAATCTCTAAAATCTCTCATAATGGACAAACGTATATCGTAATTAAAAAAATCAACGTAATTCTTCTTCGTATGGTAATAATTAAAAGGAACTTTGAAAATTCCATTACCCATTTTTGCGCCATTCTGCTGTTCCAACCATACGCCTCGTCATTCCCCGCACGCTATATCAACGGAATAAAGTCATCGCTTGGTGTGCGTCTGTTGTTCTTCCGACAGCCTTGCTATTACTCCACCCTCTGGCTCTATAAACTACAGTTATGGCAGCGGCACGCGCCACTTCCGTCGTCCTCGCGAAAACAAATACCTACCCGTCTCTCTGTTATCTATCCGTGATACAAGTTTTCGCCTAGGTAGCTAATTAACGCGTTTCTGCGTGTCGCTCTTTTCTAGTTATAGCTGCAATTACCAGCGAAATTTCATTCACGCACACGCACCTATATAATAAGTACGTAGATGTGTGTGTATTTGAGCGCGCGCGCGCGCACGCTTATGTGTGTGCGAACGCGTGTAACTCAGCTCGGTAACTTTGTCTATCTCGCGCTGTTCCGCGCGTGTCAAAATTATTATCTCGTTAGTCGCAAGTTTTCGGGCGGCGCAGCGGCGCCAGGACACGTTCAAACTTCCGGTAAGCGACCGGATGCGCGGCAGCGCCGGCGAATATTCGCGGTGGCTTGCGAGAGAAATCAGAAACCGTTGACGTTTTGCGAGAATTAACGCGAGCTCGATTCGACGAACCGAGAGGCATACCGGCGGCCATGAAAATGCTGCACGTCCACCGTTAATAAATATTGGACATCTGCCCAGCTCGTACGAAACGTAATAATCGAAAGGTATTTTGGGGAAGTTCGTTAATCGATCAGAATCTTGGAATTTGTATATTATTCGTTGATCAGAATTTTGGAACTTGTATCTTAACAGAATTTTAAATCTCGTGTATTAATCGATCAGAATTTTCGGCTTTGTATATGATCGGCTAGATTTTCATCGTTTGATATAAAATTTATTTCGTGCTTCCGTAGGTAATGCAGATGTGAAATTGTTTAGGGCAGTGATCAGGAAATTAAATACAGATTTTTATTCTATTGGCTTGGCAACTAAATGATTGCGGATTTTGTCACCAGGTGGTATTAATCAATCAAAGGAACTCATTATAGATACATGTACAGTACTATTGGGTTGGCAACTAAATGATTGCGGATTTTGTCATCAGGTGGTATTGATCAATCATTTAGTTGCCAACCCAATAGTACTGTACGTGTATCTATAACGAGTTCCTTATAATTTAAAAGTTGAATAAACGAAAGAACTTGTCGAAGGTTTTGGACAATAAATATTTCAAATTTCCCTTATTTGCTGTAAGTGTCGCAATACTTATAAACGGGAGTGTACCTTTCGTGTCGTTCATTTTCCTTCCCTCTCTGTTATTCTTTGATGTTGCTTCCATGGCAAAATGAGATTTCTGGTTGAACGATATATTAACGGATTATCGATGTTACGTTTCGTAATTGGCATTCGTACCGTTGGCCGTTCTCGTAGTCGCGACACCACGCGCTGCCGGATGTCAATTATAATTATTGCCACCGCATGGTGCGTGCCCCGGAAGTTTGTGGGAAACTCGATGTAATTTCCGCGGTGTTTTTGGACCTGCTTTGAACGATTATCATTATCCAAGATTTGAGGTTGCGTTGGTATTACAAATTCATTTTTCGAAGCTCTGTGTCGAAAAATCAGTTTGCGACGAAATAATTGTACGAAACAGTACGAGAGAAGATGGAACTTGATATTTATGTTCGGAATATTTGACATTGAAGCCAGGGATATTCTAATGGTAAAAATAAAAATGAGGAAAATAGAATTTCAAATACAATAAAAATTGAATAAAACTTTAACGTTACTCGTAGAGATAAAGTTTGAAAGTTACGGGGTGCTATAGTCTTGAAAACTATCTTAACTTTTAACGAAGAAGATTACAAAGACCAGTTATTACTTTAAAGTCAAAATATAATTTTATCACGAGACGAACAGCACACTTTTGTTAAATTTCCTAGATTTTACGAGAAAGAGAGGATCTACTAAGAATCACGAAGAGGCTCTACGTCTCTGCACTCTTAATTAAAATTTTGGACTTTTTCCTAGGCATAAAGGAGCGAGCATATTGACACAGGAAATGCGCGCAAGTTCTTAATCTCAAAAATTGCGTTGGAGTCACGTCCGTATCGTAAATCCAATCTCTATCCGCGGCATTAACACCAACTTAATTTTGCCCGAGTTAACAGGCAACGAGTTAAGTTAATTACGTCATTATACGAGTCTACTCCTTTATCCAACTAGAAAATTAATCTCAAGTACCATTTCAACATACTAATGTTCGTAGAATTATCCTTATTTTTCTACGTTGGTGTCTTAGTCACATCATTATGTGGATTAATTTCCTCTAATGTAACAAATTAATTTAAAAATATGCGTTTCAACATGCTGAAACATACATAAAATTCTTTCCTTTTTACATTATTGCGCAATTAAATTTCTTCTTAACATAAAAATTAATCTCAGATAGTTACTGTTTGTCATATTAAACTACGTAAAATTGAGCTCTCTCTCTCTCTCTCTTTATGTAGTCAGCTTCTTATTCAGAAAAGGAGAAAGAAAATAAAACCGATAGTTTGTTCATCATTTTACAATTCCGCTCCACTTTCAACGGACGAAACTTTCGTACGATCGAATCTTGCTTCAACGAAATTGAACTAGCTCAGTTTCTATCTAACCAACGTGCAATTTGCAGAATTCATTAATAAACCGATATGCGTACCGTGATGGAAGAGAATTCTCGATGAAAATTTGCCGACGGTTACCTTTTTTCATCGGTGATTTTTCGACGCCTACAAAAGTTTCCAAGCACGTAAATCCGGATATTGATCCGGCACTTGCCAAGGTATTTTTACGTTATCTCTGTTCGCGCGAACTTCAACCGGTCAGTTGCGTATTTTACATTTGAATGCGGAGGCTTGTTTTGCTGATATCCCGTTGGTAAATTCGTAATTGAAAAGACGCGAATCGCAAATTCTCTCTCTTTTTTGTATCGTACTGTTGTATCCAGAATTATTCCACTGGTTTCGTTGCAAAAACCATATCGTTTCGATTGAAACGTGTTGTCAGTATTGAAAGTATTGAAAAAAATGCAACTACAGCGAGATTTGCGAGTAAGTTGTAATAGGATTTTTTGAATATCAGTGACGTACACATTTAGCTGTGTTTGTATGTGTCTCTTTTAGTTTGGTTTCAAAATCTGCTCAATTTTTCGGAGAAGCTATATTTTGTCCCAATAAAACTTGTAAAATAACTATAATTTATAATGCAAAAAGGAAAAGGTAGAGAGAAAGGAAACTGGAACCTCTTACACTCTTCTATGCATCTATAACTCCTCATCAAACTCAATAATTCTTCGTCAAACTACGTTCAAATCAACCAGTACCAAAATTTATCCAACTAGAGAAGCAAATAAAGTCTGAATCAACTGTCAAAAAGAAAAAAGGAGAAAGAAAGAAAACCAGCAACCTTCTACATTATTACATTCACCCATTACTCTTCATCGAACTCCATAATTCTTCATCAAACTACCTTCAAACCAGCCAGCACCAAAAATTCAGCAGAAATTGTTCACTCCATTCGAGAACGAAATAAAATCTGTATCAACTAAAAAAAAAAAAAAAAAAAAAAAGAGAGAGAGAGAGAGAAGTGCGCTTTACATTATTCTATCCACCTACTACTCCTTGTCAAACAGCGGCATTCTTCGTCAATCCACGTCCAAAATGTGTAGCCAGCGCCAAAATTCAGATGAAGCTATTCGTCGCATTAATGAACGAGATAAAGTTTGGGTAAAGTAAAAGGGAGAGAACGAAAGGAGGTATCGATATCGGCTGGAAAATCCATCGGTGAAAGCGTAGAAGCGGCACGGCTGTCGTTACTGGAGAGACCTCTTTCCTGTTCCACGGTGTCTCGCACCCTCGGGACGTATAGAAAATGGGGGAACGGAGGGGTTGCTCACCTCTTCCTATTACCTCGAGTGACATCCAGGCTAATATCCTTCCACTTCCTGTCACTTCATCCCGCTGTGTCTATTCCCTTCGAGGCTGTGCACGCTCGTACGCTAACGTTTGTGTATGTTTGTGCATGTGCTCGCCAGTTTGTGTACGATCCTCACTCCCACGGGAATATTCGAGGGACCGCCACGTGGAAAAAGGATGTCGCCGCTTTTGCGAGTCGAACAAAAATTCCCTCTAGCGATTTTCGCTCTCTTTCTAACTCTACCATAATCATAGTCCTTCACGGCGATGTCCTCTTTCTTCTTCAACGACGACAAGCTGAATCATGGGAAAAAACTAAACACACGCGATGCAATTACATCTGTTACGCTCAGAACGGCGGACTTGTGATCGATTGTTCAAAGTCTCTACTTTCGATCGGTATGTCGTAAGAATTTTTAAAACACCCGATGTACCTGACTCTTACGACTTGAATCGTCAAATAAAAATAAAAATTGGTACGAGTGACCCGTCTTGGGTCAAATACAGTATATTTTCTACTGTTAATTTAATAAATTTTAGTAATTTCTGTGTACCATAAGATGGAGAGAAAATCGCTGGCCCGCAGATCAATTTTATATTGCGATTTGCTTTCGCTTGACAGCAAGGACATCGCGTACTGTGACGCAGGACGCGATTTAGAAGACCAAAGAAAGAAAATGAAGACAGAATACTCGTCAAAATAAAAGAAAAGAATAATAAAAATGAAGACAAAGATAGTAGTTGAAATTAAAATTAAAAAAGAAGAAAGAACGGAAAAATACAAAGATTTGTCGCAGTAAAAAGAGGAAAGAAGAATACGTTCACCGGTAGTTAAGCCAGCGTGTCACCTTTGCACGTTGGATTTCGATTTCGCGTGTATAGAAAAAGTTTCGAGGCGGCACGGCGGCAGCAGCCAGCCATACACCCCTAACGGTAGATCCAATCCCATCCTTTGATCCTCGCTTTGCATTTTAATGACCTATCGTCTGGCTGGCTTTAACTCGTCGTCGGTTGGTCACAAAAAAAAGAGGACGAATAAAAAAAAAGGCACCCTCTCTACAAGGAGAATATTTTGTCGGCTACGCGAGCCGCGTTTTCGAAGCAAGCTGTTTTGAAATGCTTTCGATCCTACGCGAAAATAATCGATAGGTAATTTGCACAAAAGGAAAACGAACAGTAGAGAAAACAATAATATGTATAATAAACGTGCAGAGAATCATAAGGATTAAACAAAATGGTGAATTCGGTACATATATTTAATAAATTAAATATCACGTCTATCTATCAATTTGCAAAAACCTTTTTAATCCGCTTTGCGATTTAAAATTTGAATAAACTGAAAATAAAGTCACAAATCAAGTAACAAAATAGTTTTGCGAAGCTTAGCAACTAGAACCATTAATTTTATTACTTCATATTAGTTTCTGAAAATCAATTTAGTAGCGTCATAATATTCTATTACGCGCAATTATGTTGATTGTACGAAAAACACAATCATTAGAGTAAAATCAATTTGTTAGTAATTTTATAATTAAAACAGGTTCTGTTAAAAATAAGCACGTGAAGTACATAAGCACATACAATGAGCGCGTAAGTTCAAATACCTTCTTTATCATAGGCTTCTAGATCCTCTTTTAATGATTTCTCATTTTTCTCGTAAATTCCAATATAAATTTTTTTCAAGCGCTGTCAATTATTAATTAGGTACGGTGGATGATTGGAGGGTAGGTAGACGCGATTATCCTGTTCCCGATCGTCGTTGGTTATTGTAGAAACGAGTCGACCGGATGGCGGGGAAGTTTTAACGAACCAGCCGCTTTAAAAACCGGAATCGATGTAACACACCGTGTACGATTGTCGACGAGGGGCATATGCGAGAGCTCGCGTGTCCGACGTACCCCCTAATTAACGTTCTCCAGTGTTCCCTCATTTGCGAGCCAATTCGACCCACCGGGATCAAACTTTAGAATTACTTCTTTGAGCACGCGATAAACCGACTCCGGGGAATTTTCCTCTCTACCCTCTTCGAGCACTAAACCCTCTCTTTTTAAATTTTCTCTTCGTGAACGAATCATTTTCGCGGTAATTTAGCCTTTTGGAATTAATTATTTCTTTTTTAATTACGTCTGTACATATACATTTCAGGATATCGTTATATTGTTTTATATATATAATTATGGTTTGAAATTCGTCGTTACTATCTCTCAATCAGAAACCATTTTTGAAATACTATAACCTTCTACGCTACTAATTTGTCCACGCGATCGCTAATACATCGGAAACTCGGAAATTTTTCAACGTCGGAATGCAAATCCCAACCAACTCGTGAGAGATGGGAAACGTTGATCTCATTTCCGCCCT
Source organism: Bombus terrestris (assembly GCF_910591885.1). Classification (NCBI taxonomy): domain Eukaryota; kingdom Metazoa; phylum Arthropoda; class Insecta; order Hymenoptera; family Apidae; genus Bombus; species Bombus terrestris. Next base: position 5,466,123 of record NC_063271.1, on the reverse strand, counting down.
ATAGTATCGATAATTTCCGTTCTTCTGCCTCCAGTGCCGTGATAATGAGCCAAACAAAAAGTACATCGCTCGGCATGCGCAACGGAGAAATTATGCTCGTAAATAACAACGCGAACTCGCGGATCCTTTATTAATGGTCAACGATTGCATACGTTTTCAGATTTCGCGCTATTAAACGGCATTTCTCTCAATAATTATCATATATACCTGTGGACCAGGGTTCGAAGGTCGAGATCCTAATTAGCGCCAATCCACGTTTCTCATTTTCCAGGCAATCGGCCACGCAGTCGCGCCAACACCGAACTTTCGTAACCGAGCCCTTTCGCGAAACTGGACCGGACCACCCTCGCTCGTTAAATCGTAACGGACCAGCTGCGTTCTCGTCATTGTCCTCGAAGCTAATCGACGTGTTCTAATGTCCTGTTCGCTCGTTTCCCTACGACAATTAAGCTGCTGCTCGGGAACTTCCCCTTTGGCTGCCTCTTACACTTCTTTGGTATTATATTTATATAGGCGCGTATACAGGTAAAATGTACGCTTTCTCAGTGGGTTTAACTCGAGCTTGTTGAACGCGGTACTTTGTGGCTTTTCTTCTGGTTGAAAGATGGAAGCTTTGATAGGAGAGGAGATAGGAACTAAAACGTGACGGTATTACCTAATTTCTGAAGCATCGTGGCCCTTTTGCTATGTATATTAATTTTGCTACAACTTTCGAGTTATCATGTGCTGGCTTTCAATTATTTTTCACGCAGTTATATTTCTTCGTTGTTAAGACATTTTTTTAATTCGATTAGTAAATGAAATTAGTTTTAATGGAATTATTCAGTTGAATTGTTTCAAGTTTACGCTAAACGTTATATCAATTGAAAGGTAGAAAAGGGGTTAAGTGGGAATAAATAATCATTTACAAATAAAAAACATACTTATGTACCACTGAGAAACATACTGTGAGTATAAAATATGTTTTGTAACACGAATTATGTATAATTTACAAAAGATATAATACCGTGAAAGATAACTTTCAATAATGATTTTATAAGAGAACGTAGTATGTATTGCTACATACGTATATGATAATAATTGTTCACTTGTGTGAATCAAAGGGGTATCAGCATTACACCGTCGCTTTGTAATTTTCGTAATAAATTATAAAACGCATTACCAGGCTATTAGCAATAAAACCAGCTATCATTTAATACAATATCGGATCAACAGATATCCGATAACCGTTTATTGCAACCGAACGCATCGATGCAGAGCATAGCCATACGGGTTTCCTCTTTCCTTTCTGATGTCGCTAATTGTCGCGTTTCAGTATGCTGATACGTTCCAAGTGTCTCTTTTTTTAATTGTGTTTGCCTCGTCGCGTCGTCGCAATTAAAATCTATATCTTCACAAACCAATCGTTATCGCAAAAACACGATGCTAATTATAAGCATGACAATGGTTTATTTTTATTCGTACAATAGTGCGGGTATAAACATTTCTATAGATTACGAGCGACTGAAAAACAAGTAAACTTTTATGCAAAATTAATGGAAGCAATTGAAATGTAATTTGAGGAATCTGTTCCATTCCATTGTAATTAAAAACAGAAATGATAAATCATAAACCAAAAACAAATTCAAAGAATTTTTTCTTCCAAACAATCGAAGAAGATTAAAAGACGCCTCATTTCTTTGTTTCCTTTGTTTCATGGCTCTTCAACGACATGCCTCTCATAGAATCCATTTTATATCGCATCCACGTTATAATTAATATTAAAAAGAAAATAGTAATCATAAATCAGGAACAAATTCAAAGAATTCTCCTTTACTAGTTCCTTCCGGACAACCTAAGGAGATTAAAGCACGTTTCACTGCCTTATTGCTCCGTTTTCGTAGCTTTACGTATCTCTAGAAACATCCTGGACGCCATCATCCTATTTGGTATCTTGCGTCAAGGAGCCAGAGTACTTCCGGTGGTTCGCGAACGAGAAAGCGCTAATTAGAGCGTCGACTGCCAGCCACTCTGGCTCGTAGACAATAATTATCGCGAGAAATTCACGGTGGGTAAAGGACCAGCGGTAAAACCCGTGGTGTCGTTTTGAAACGCGGATTTCAACCGCAAAACCGGATGCTAACAACGTTTTAACGTTCGCCGCGAAAAATCGTCGACGCTTTTGTTCCGTCGTCGGAGGGCAGGCAGAACTTCAATTTTTTAGCCGGTAGCCGATGTAATTTTTGATTGAAATTAAAGTGCTTTCGAAGAACCATTCTCTTTACCAGGGGGAAATGGACAAAAAACGGGGACAAAATAAAAGCACGGACAGAACATTCATCTATAAACGAGTACGCGTTTCTGTTATATATTTATATTATTTTTTAGTTTTAGTTTTCATACGCAGCTAAAAACTAACGTTTAAGTTTCGATTTAGTGGAAAATTAAAATGTTCGCCGAAACCACGGGCTTGAATTAAAAAGATAAACGATTTTGCAGAATCGCGAGATTGAACGGCAATTCAGTAGAATGAGACGCGCGCGCAACTTTGGTCAGGCATTGCTGTACGAACACGTTAGGCTGCAGCCAGATTATTTTCTATATTACACTATATTAGCGTTATTTGAGAGTCAATTATTGGTATACAATATGTATTTATTAATCTATTTATCAATTTCTCTATTTACTCATTAATTCTATTAAGAAAAGGTTGACAATTCTAAGGGCGAACGTGATGCTTCGTTTGGAGTTTTCGAGCAGTTTTACAAAGTTTTTTACAACGTTCGTTTGTTGGACAGGTCTTTTGTTATTTATCAGAAGGAAATTATACATTATCGAACGCAGACCACTGTATGATCACGTGGAATCCCGTTTGATCTACATACATTACGCGCGAATATCAACCCCTGTAACCAAATGAGCACCGATAATTGCTCCAGTCGCATTAATTACTAAGTCGATATTCAAATTCGCCCGCTACATTATAATAGGTTTTTGTTTAGCGTCATACACGCGCGACACGTCGAATAATTGCATAAATTATTTTCATTGGTCGTTTCATTAATCTATCGTTCACTCGTTGAACATTCAAAAGAAAAATAACCCTCAGAACTATGGCAAACGATAAAAAAAGACGTCGTACTTTATTCCATCTTCCACGTTTCTCTAATGAAAATTAGACTAATTTAATTGACACTATTTCCCGTGCATTTTTCAACTCATACATCTGCATAGTCTATCGATCGATTACATGAAAAATCTTCTTACACAGAGAGAGATCAATCGAGCCTGACATTGGAAACTTTCACCGAGAAAGCTAATGGAGGTTCACCGGTTGGTTTTGTTTTGTTCCGACGTTTCGAAATGGGGGAAATAAGCGTCGGTATCCCCGAACAAGTAATTTAGTCCCATGTCTTCCGGCTTAATTACCCTTGGTCGGTGGCTCTGTAGCGTTGCGTATTCGTTTGTCCCGAGCGCAATTACGTAAGCGCATATCCCGTGTCAAAGGGCCAGAAAGAGATGGAATGGCAGAGAGAAACGGGATAGAGAATTGACCGTTTTCAGGTTGGACGTCGTCCTAGTTGGGAATTTTTCCCACGACTTGCCGTGTACGGCCGGAAACTGCTTCGACCAACAGAGGCAAACGTCAGAGAAGAAACTGTAATACGCTCGTTAGCATGGTCATCTAAATGCAAAAGTGTCTGGAAGAGAGGATGCTCCTTGTAACTAGTCGTGACTTTAATTTCATTCCTTCCTTCCTTCCGTATCTGGTTCTGTATTTGAAAAATATCAGTTCAATAGTCCCTCTGGAATCTTTCTAGGTTCTTGTGAATGTTATTGCTACTTTATTTTAATTGATCGTGTAGTAATAATATTCAATAATAGTAGTTGGCGAATAATTAGCGATTAATTGAAATGAGAATGCTTGATAAATGATTAGACTAGAAAAGCGACTAGAAAATTGTTTGACGGTGTTGGAGAACGTTCGAAATATCTAGAAATTCGAATATTGGGAAATGGAGGAAGGATTAGAGGATAATACGTGTCTGCAAAATTAAGCAATCGATAGTTTTTCACCCTATATTTTGCATAAATCTACTATCCGTTTCGATGAATCATTTGCGAAAATCAACTCGCACCATATGATACAACTTGCAATGTGTAATTACATACTGAAACAAGTTTCTCATTTCCAATTTAGATATTTCCACTATACTTTTCTTTTACCTTGTCCTATTTCACTAAACGCAAATTCACCAAAACTGTTCTCAGATACTAAATCAAATATCGCTAAAACTGTTTCTTGCAATTATATCTCTTGCGAGCAACCTAAATACACGTACAAATGGTTTCATCGTCGATAAATATCCTGCCCGAACGTACAATTTCTCCCTCGGCACCGGCGTTATTGTGTTTCTTTCACGACACGACGAGTCGATATGTCCTTTCCCCCGTGTTTTATCTTCCAAACGAAATAAAATTCGAGGGATATTCCCTCTTGGCCCGAGAAAATTTTTAGTCTTCCGTGGCACGTTGACCAAATAGTTTTTAGTTTCGTTCACACTGCGCAATATCCTTTTTGGAAGGATGGGTACTTGTGAAAAAATTAACTATTAATTAAAAATTTAATCGATCTACATTCACATACGCGAATCTCAAATTGCATAAAATTGATACTAATCGATCAAAGTTATAACTTGTTACTTTCGTTTGGAAATTTGAAGTTTCGAAGATGGCAAATTTTGCGAATTCAGAAATTCCTAAATTTACCGATTAATTGCGTAAGTTAATAAATTTGAAGGTGTAAAAATATTAAAAAGTAAAAAGTTGCAAGTTTGAAAATTTAAAAATTAACAGGTTCGAGGTGCTAAAGCATAAAATGTTGTTAACTTTCCCGGGCACGACAACTAACCGGCTTTTACTGGACCAAGTAAACAACCGGTGACAGTTAGAAAAATATTCTTTTGCGATATTTTTCCGGTCGTAGCGTACACGGCATGAAATAATAGGTCGCGACAAGTTTGACTAGCTGGTGGACTTGCAAACACCTGGACATCGAAAAACTGACTGGTACTCTGTGTACACGTATAGGCTAAGTCGCGTTCGTTTCGTTTTAACTTTGTCGCTGGAAATAATTAGCGGATCGTTCGCTCAAACGAGCATGTCGTTTTACAGGTATGCAGCACACGGACTGTACGACGCTGCATTTTAATTGGTACGTTGAAAATTTGCGTAACGTTTGATATAATTGGAGGATCGTTCGCGAACTGGTCACTTTGGTCTCGTATCTGTGCAAAGGTGTATTAACGTTTGATGTTAAGTAACTAAGTATTAAAGTATTTCAAGGGACTTTTCCATTTTTTCAAACTGTTGTTTGTAGTAAATATTTAGGCTATATTTTAGATTAATTTTTTAATAGCTTAAAACTAAAGTTGAGACCTTGAAATATACAAATTTCAAGGTTCAAATTTTTTAAACATAAAACTTCGTAAATTTACAGATTAACGGATCTAAATCCTTCAGGCTTAACAAATTAAAAACTCGGATTTGGATTAAAAATTCAAAAAATAAAATTTAGAATATTTTTCACCGTTTAAAACAAAACAAAATTATCTCCGCGAACAATTTCATTATACGAATAGTAAAATGTCAAATAATATAAAATTAAATTGAATACTCTATACTATACACACTGTACACGCGTTTCGATAGTTACAAAATAGCACGTACAATATGAAACAGCGTTATTAACTATAATTATGATTATCTGTTCAAACAGTGTTGATAGCAGTTAATGTAATATTTTACAAGTTTCGATAGGATGAGTCAATTAAACATTCAGCACAAATATCACTATATTAAATAGACCCTATCTGATTTCCCAATATTTAGCTCATTGTACTGAATTACGTAGAAATACGATCGTTTCCTCGTAAGTAACTTCGTTCTGTTTGATCAATTATAATAGCGAATTTGATCTCTTAAATTGACTAATTATTGTCACCGATAACATCATTGTCATGCAATCTATTCAAAATTGTCAGAAATTAAAATATTCAAATATAAGAATGTGGAATTTAAAGTATACGTTCTAACATTCCTTAATGCTTTGTATTAGATTGTCCGAAAAGTTTCTTTCATTTTATAAGGAAATAATGGACGCACAATGTTTTTCGTTTTATATTAGTTTATTGAATTATGGACGAAAATAATAATAGAAATAAAACGAAATGGATCATACCTAATTCGATAAAATAATATAAAACAGAAATTGTTGTTCATCTATTATCATCTTATAAAACGAAAGAAACGTACAACCTAATAAATAAATGTAGTGTTTTCAACTTACCATTGCAAATCCATATCGTTCCTCTGTCCATTCGCGATAAAAACAATGCTTAACAAAATCTTCTCTCCATGGTAGTGAATTCCTTAATATTGGAATAATTCTTTAGCCAAGAAATGCCCAATAATCGTTATTATACATGAGCGTACATATGTACACGTAATAAACTGTGCATCGCAGCAACAGCAGCTTTCCTAACACGCTCGTAAGCAAGTCCACACCGTTCGTAAACGTTCGACAAACTGATTCGTTCTGTGTAAGGTGGAAGGAAACGGAGAATGGAGGCGAGCGTGCATCATGAATGTCGTTATCGGTGTTGTCGCAGCGTGATTTCAACTTTGTTCGAGCGATTTGACACTGAATGGCCGTGGGCAAAATTGATCTCAACCCCCCATTGCGCAACTTCCTATCCCGTCTTACCGATTTCCATTATATTAAACGGAGCTCGAACTTGGCGGACCAATTTTCCGCGAGTTACTATCGTTAATTGTGCATTGTATTCGCCTAATCCATGCATTTTCGTGCATCGATATTTTCTTGATTAAATAGCTTTATGTAAATTCACTCTCGACTACGGTGGAAATTGAGTTTTCGAAGATGGAAATTGACTATATAGACTGTGGCGAAGAAGTGGCGGGAAAATTTGAATTTAAATGGGAATAGAGGTGCGGGTGATAGTTCTTTTGGAACGAAATCGCGTGATTTAAAAAAGAAGAAAGAACGTAGTTTCAGTTATCGAATAGATTATTATTTTTCAAATAGAAAGATTTTATAGAAGAAGTTAGTGTTGGGATTTTGAAAGAAGAACTTGAATCAGTTTCTTCTCTTCTTCCATTTTGTTGATAATTCCTATTGGATAAAATTATGGTATCATTCAATTAAAAAAAAAGGAAGAGAAAAGCAGAAAAAATCATCGTATCCATCCATTTGATTAAAGTTTGCCTGAAATCTTTAAGATTTCTTACGCTTAACCGAACCCTGAAATCTGCGACAAAGGGGAAGTGCGCGACAATGGAGGGAAAAAAGTAGAGAGAAAGAAGGGAGGAAAGGAAACTCAAAGAGCGTCTTAACATTCGACGTCGACACAATTGTCCATCCGTTCATGGTCGGACTTTAAGCGAGCAAGTCCCCTCTAAATCCTGTGAAATCCCCGGTAGAGAAGTTTACGAATGCTCGACGTTAACGACTCGCCTCTCGAGTACTCCCGTATTGCCAGCTTAATCGCGCGTCATTCCGCTCAAAAATGCCTCGCGACTACGCTGCAAACGACTCGGCTATGCACCACCTGGGGATCGTTTTCACAAGTTCTGGTAAATACTCGTCGAATCGAATTTAGGGGTAATTAAATTCCACCGAAAGGGTGAATCATTCGACTGCTATCCAGATCGAGTTTGGGAGAGACATGGATGTTTTGGTGTTCATTGCTCGATCGAGGGTAAAGTGCTCTACGTCGATGGATATTTACATTCCTGTTTACAAGTATTTATCCATTTCATCGATGTACCTACAATCGAACAGGATTGCTGTAAACACGTACTTTATTGAGAAAATATCGATAAAATTATCGCCTATTAGTCGGTTTGTTTGGAAGTAATTTATTTTTTAATTTGCTAACATTTCTTAAGTAAATATTTAACAAGCGATAGTGCACGTAGGTATTCTAAAACATTGAGTATTTCGGATCGTTGATATAAATCGGCAAACATAATTTGTCAGTTTATCGAATATCTTAATAAAGTCGGAAGAAAATGTAGCCGAGGTGAAAAATCCTAAATGGCAATGTATCGAATAGTACCGATGTCTTTTCGAATATCTTGTGGATTGTCGATATGAATCAGAAAATTTGATAATGAATATCTGCCTACTCAAGAATAATTATTATATATACGTATATCGTATATTTATATATACTTATGAAAAGAGACATCGTACAAAGTATATTACTAAATCCTAAAATGCTGTTATATTTCATTAGTATTCTCCTTTGAATAAAATTTATTTATATTCTTTTATGTATAATAAATATTTATATTTATATATAATAAATCTTCAAATATCCATCTCACAATCTTTCAGTCTCTAATTCTCACAACCCTCTCATCTAACGTATAATCCCAGGACCAACCGTAATCCAACCGATCGCAACTTAGCAACCTCCTCTAACCGCACGAAACGAATCATAAACAACCCTAAATCCCCCGTAAAACCTCGTCTCCGTTACAGGACGCTGGACCAAACTAAAGACCCAACAAACACACGCCGACAAACAGAATCAGACACCAAGACCCACCTAAATAAGGAAGATAACAAAGGAATCCCCGGTTTCATCCATTATATGTCCAGAATAGCTGTAGGATCGCTGTCTGGGAAATTAATTCGAGGCTAAACGAATCCGAGGATCACCGAGGATTGGCGAACCAGTAGGGAAAAGGGGAAACGGAATGTCGAGTCAGGCGCTGGGCCTGTTTTATGATAGATTGAAAACGATTGTTATTTTTAATCATTCGAGTATTGGAAACCAATTGATAATTTAGAAGAATTTTGATAAAATTTCGCGGATTTAATTAAAAGTATTCGACGGGTGTTTTATCTTTAATTCCATATCGTCCATGTTTAGGGGTTGAAAGGTACATCAAAGTTCAGAGTTATTTTCATTAGTTTCGATCTCTAAATTTTCAGCGGTTTTCAATAACTTCACAACATCGAACTTTGGTATATACAATTTTGAAAATATCTTTAAACTAAACCTCCAGATTATACTTTATAGATTCAATAGTTGGAATTTTAAATGCGAGAACGTGGAAATTTGGTGTCCAACGAAATACGACAATTAACGAAACCTACTTGAATAATAATTTGTTCGTGATATTCGACTTACACGAACATTCAATTACTTCTGTACATTCAATTTACTACTAATATTTTCACGTGTTTTAAGTGAACCTTCGCAACCACGGGAATTCGTCGAAAGTTCCGTAGAACGTAGAAGACTGACAAGTGAACTGGCTTGTAATTTACATCGTTAGGGTATCTCGTTTGATAGTAGCGCTCAAGTAACGCCAGGAAAGTGTACCAGAGATCGATTCGAGGGTTGTGGCCGTGTAATACGGAACATCCGCGTGCGTCCGTGGCTCTGGAATTCGCCGCAAGGATCGTGAAATCCTGTTACAGTCGGCTTGCTGGATGGCCATTTAGCGAGACAGACGTTCCGCCCACGGATTAGAGGCTAGAACGACAGGACGTTTGACTCGGAGACAATCTATTGTCGGATAAAGGCGAAAGATAGGAAGAGAGGAAAGGGGCGAGAGACGTCCCTATCGGAATCCACTTTGCAGACGGATGCCAGGGAATTTTGAATGTCCTGCGCAAGAAACCGATCCCCCGTATCGACAGTTCCAACTGTATTTATGGTTGCAGGCTGACCAGTACGCTTCCACTTCGAACTAGTATGCGAGCAGAAATAGGGGATGAGGACATGTTCGATGTTTGGATTTATCTTTCGATTACATTGGTGAAATAATAGTGGATTTATATAGTAAGTCTAAGTAAGTGGATCGCATCGTTCGTGAATCCGGGAAGACGGTATTTCGTTCATTCTGCGACATTGTCGAATCTTTGAAGATTCTTCTGTTCTAAATCTTCCGTTTAGTATCGATTATTAAATTAACATTCACGATCAACTGAATAGGAAAAATCGCGAAAATTATTGCACTATATATTTTCTTGTTTAACGTTTGTTCTTAAAAATTTCATCGTGCAAAATCAATATTCGATTGATCGAATGTCAACGATTTAAAAAATTACCGTACCATTTTCTTCGGTATTTGTCTTTAAAATATCACCTACAAAAATTATTTTGTCATTCTTAATATTCATAGTTTAGTACTCACGGAGAACGGTATGTTCATTCAAAGAATCGTTAACGGAATAGACGTATACGTGGTCGGTTGAAAGCGTAAAGCAAGTAACTGGTCGTGAATGGTCCTTAGGAATTTATTAAAGTACATCCGGCGAATTTACGAGTACGAGAACAACATAATCCCAGGGAACTCGTGCAGAAATTTCCTTGTCGATCGAGCGGCAGGGCTTAAACGGCCGAGTCTCTCTCATACGATAAAGTAGAAAAGTGGATCGTGCGCCGCTCGCATTCCGTGGAAATTGAGCTTGCGGCGAACGGCCGCGTTTTTCCGCTTTATTCTCCACCCTCTCTCTCCTCCTTTTCCATTTTCCACCTTTGTTCTTCGCGTTTCTTCGCGCGATTCTTTCATACCTCTCTCAACCCTTTCCCCTTGATCGTTTTCTACAATCTTTTTTCACTTCCTTTTTCCTTCACTTTCGTCGCGGAATTAATTTTGATCTCCAGGAATTAACGTAGAATCGGCGATCTTCGAAGCTTGCAAATTTTTTCAAACTATTCAAATTTCTAAGGAATATTCCAAAAATGTTTCGCCTTCGATGCCCGACGGTTTCACTGTTTCATTGACGGAAATTTATGATTCGTGAATTAGAAAAAATGGAAGTTTTTAAACGATTTTCCGAGGTTGATGCCTCGCATGATCGTTAAGTGGGAATTAATAATTTCGAAATTAATGCTTCCCTCTTGAGAAGTTTACGTGGAATCGACAAATTTCGATGATTGGTAACTTTTAATTTTCCAAGATTTCGGAGGAATACTTGAAAAATTGTTCGTTCGCACGTGTTATAGCTTCATTGGGAAAAATTTATCATTCATCAATCGTAAATGGAAATGCGAAAGATCAAGGATTTTAAGGATTTTTCGCCATTAATTAAAAATTCACGATACTTGGGTCTCTTAAAGATTCGTTGAGATTTGTTTTTGATATGGTTGTTTAGTGGAAATTTGTTAACGGTGGATAAATTTTGTTCGAGATTTATTTGATCGGTGAGTTTATTGGACCGAGCGCTTGGGATTAATTGTCAAGTGAAATATAGAGGCGTATCGTAGACGCTTTGTGCGGGCAATACCTTTTCCATAAAGGAAGAATGTAGTTTAATATCGAGATATCGCTATGTACCTTTAATTGCGTTCGCCTCGATGTTTAATATTTCCTCAGAGGAATTCTCCTTCTATTTCTGTTCTATGTTATATATATATTCTATGTTATCCAATAAAAGCGATTGTGGACGATATATATGTATTATAACACTTTTCAAATTGAATGAAATTTATTCATTTTAATTAGACTAATTAGGTTATTTTATTATTATCCGAATTATTTTATCATTATATCAATACACATAGTATGCAAAAACTGGAGACTGAAATAAATTTCTATATATACATACAGATTTCATTTCTTTAGCTATATTTACAAAAATATGAAATTGCATAAAAATTCTCGGTGTAGCTGGCGTCATTTCGTGATTCTTTAACTAAATTGTGTACCAAAACAGTAGAACGGCAGCCCTATTTTTGGAAAGCCTACCTCTGATCGTGGTTCTTTCGCCGACAACGCGTAACCGCGGCAATTTCCACAGGCTGTTAGCGAGGCGGCAACGTGGGTAAGGTGGCGGAAGGTGGTAAAGGGATGCACACGAGCGAGCCTCTCGTCGACGTTAATTAAGAGGCATTAAGAGACTCTGGGACGACGCTGGTCGTCGGCCCTTTAATATCTGTCGGTCGGCAACCGAGCCGTAACCGGCGATTTTCCGCCCACCGGCTGACCCAGATTTTCCCCTGTCTCTCACACCATTCATAACGAGACTCAATCCTTTTTCTGAATCCTCTCGCGTTTCTTTTCCAACTTTCTTTGTTTTTTACCCTTTTCTCCCTTTTCCTCTCTTTGTACGCGCGCTTCTTTCAGCTTTCGTCGCTTCGAATGCCACTTTCTGAAACCGACGATGGACTAATCGTGTGTGTTTCACACCGACTTATTCTCCTCTATGTGATTCGTAAATACTAAAAGGCTTGCTTTTTTGGTACGAAATATTGGGATGAAATATTGGCTTAACAATTAGTTTTAACCTAATTATCGATTATGGTTGAATATTTGTTTTGGTTAGCGCGATATTTCTTACCATAGTAGTTGGAGCGTCGTAATATTTGGTCTCTGGACATTGTCACGTTTACTGTTTTGATATTTAGTAGCCTATAGTGTTTTGCTGTGGTTATGATGGGATATTGCTGTTTTGAAGATTATTTTGTTCATTGGTTTGTCGTCTGTTCTTTCCCGCCATGAAAGTAACTCCACAGTGAAAGGAGTATTGTGTAATATTACAACCCAATATATTTCTCTAACAAACAATGACACCCTCTTTCACCAAAAACTTTGTTTCCCTTTTGTCTGCACGAGACAAAGGAAACTTTCGTTTATACCGCAACGCACGTGGTCAACCTCGTTTTCACAGACGTTTTAATTAGTTTCCACTTCATTAAAAGAACTCCATCTCGAAACAAGGTGGACAAGCCTTTACGCTATTTTGTTTCAGAAACCCAACGCCTGCTTTGAACTCGCTAAAGCTGATTTTTCGACCGAGTCCTTTACCTCTAAAAACTGATCTTCGAGATAAATCAAGTCTTCTTTTTTCCTTTGACGTTTCACAGATTAAAATCCTTTTTCTTCTCTTCTCAAGCATCGCATTAAAATTTGAGAAAAGAATATGTCAGTAACATAGGAATTTATCGATGCGAAAGAAAGCTCTGAAGATAGACTATTGCGACATTGCTCTGCGTTTTAAATAATTTTTTAAACAACACATCAGGTATATTTATACGTATCACTCACATCTTCCTATTATTAAAATTACTCTTGAATATTAGCAACTCGGCAATTATATTTCCATAAAAAAATTCAAACTTTCCTATAATTTTTAACCTTCTTTCTATCTATGATGTTCGCAAGCTGAGATCCAATTCCCATTAATTTAATCGAATCACATGAACGATCATAAAGCTTCGTCTGCAGTTTCCGTAGATCGATCGTTACGGGCTGAATTTTCCACGAGTTTCGGTTAATTCCACGGAATTCCGTGATTATATGCCGCTCGCGGCGGTAGCCTGCTCTCTTCTGCTCGAAATCGCGGCGATTTCACACCTCGACAATCAACTGGCCACGCATCTACCCGTACGTAGCCGTTCGTCTTTTACCAACCGACCAATCCTCGATCCGCTCCAACTAGTTCGAAACTAGTTCGAGCTGACGTCGTTATTCCGGCTTCGTTCGTTCATCGACCGCCACGAGGCTTTTAGCGGCTCTCTTTTTTTGGCGGGCCAGTCCTATGCAGTTGATAAGTTTCGCGACTGGAATCATCTGCTCCTGATTACCTACCATTTCGACCGTTAATTTCATACTGTCACGATTTCGGAAGCAATTTACTTGATGGTAATCGAGAGACTTTATTTCAAACGTTGAATTTCTCTGTGTTGGTGGTGGAATGATAATTTGTGGAAGAAAAAACTTTTCTATTATCGGCAATGAAATGGTGATTTTTTAAAGATACGACGTTTTCTATGTATCAGTGATGGTATTAGCGATGATTTTTTAAAGGATCGAGGCTTCCTATGTAAAATCGATGGAATGGTAATTTTTCAGTTATCGTTCTACGAAAGCTTTGGAACGAGCTAAGAATGCAAATAAGTCCAACTAAAGCTACAATTTTATAGGCAAACAATGCATTAATATCTTCGCTACGAACATCTTTCAATGATTTGATATTACGATAAACAATATTTTCTAAGTTACAAGTTGGATGGGAAAACACGTATTCAATCTCCAAAATCTACGTAATGCCTAATCTAATATTTATGAAAACAGTTGTGTACGTTCAACCATGAAAAATTCGTCGCTCGAAAAACCGTGTAATTCCGACAAAACGAATCTCGTACGAACAAGTTACACTTCAGAGCACGTCGATGCGTAAACAGTAGGAACGATTTGTTTCGCCTTTCTCGAGCGGCCGTGTAACTTTAAACGATGAATCCTTTTCTCTCTCTTTCTCTCTCTCTCTCCTTCTCTCTTTTCCCCTATATATACTCGATTACCAGGACGATGCAGCTTGGATAATAAAGATTTTCGGCTGGATTCCCTATTGTTCGGGCGCTTGTACGCCGATAACGGCCGCTTTTCACCGCTTCGTTCCACGACCAAGCTTTTGTTCACAGTTTTCCCCCCGAAATTACCGTGAAATACGTTTCAGTCCTGTAACTGGTCTGCCTGGCTGTTTAAATCTATTCCGCGGCATTATTTCTACCGCTACCTCGACTGTAAAATCTATACATGTATCTGTTTTTCATCTGTGTATACGTGCATGTGGACACAAATATATTTATATATATATATACACATCCACGATCAATTTAGTGGCTTTACCTTCTGTCATGAAAGTTGATTGAGTTGCCGCGGAATTGATTGAATTTTTTTCCGCCCGCGGCTCAGACCGAATCAACAACTATCCGGAGAATTCGGCTAGGTCCTATTCAATATTGCGTTCTCATGGTGAAACAGAGTTGATATTGGAACAAGGAGTTGATATAGTTAGAGAGAAAAGACAACGTTTTGATGCGCATAAGAATACGACGATTTAAAAAGAAAGAAAAATGATGGAGTTATAATGAAAACTTGTACGTCTATGTTGTATAAAATATTATAACCGGAATTATACTGTCATAAAAGAGCGTTTAAAAGTGTGTTCCTCTGTCGTCTTAGGTCTCTGTAGGATTCCTTTTACGAAGAAACCATAAAATCTTTTGTAACGACTTTTCGCACGTATATTCATTTTTATATCCATCTCAATAAGAATATTCATCGATATTATTAAATAAAAAGCGGCGAAAGTTGAGTAAATTATATGCGAGCCAACAGATCTTGAAGAAGACAGGAAAGACGTGCTCTACTGTCTGACACGATTCAGATTATTCTACTTACGTGGCTATAACATGAATCGCAATTTAGTTCCCGAAACTTAAGAAACAGGAAGATCATAAGGTTTGAACGCCAATTTGTTCGTCATATTCTTTGTATCTTACGCCCGCAAGAAATAATTTCGAGATTTTTAAGTTTTCGTGAGCGCCACGGCGAAAGCTCGAAGAAAGCACGGTGATAACGTTATCGATCAATGTTGGCTAGCTGCTAATTCGACCGTATTACACCGAGGAACTGTCTGGCTAAGGAAAAACAAGGAGTAAAGGCCAGGAAGAACAAACCGTAGCTACATTTTCCGTGGCGAGGCTCGCTGGCAACAAGGAGGAAACAAGCACTTCCTTCTTGGTCTTATCGGGCTCTTTGCCCGTTCAAAACAGACGTCGGCCCTACGAAATTACTGTACGTGTGCGCTCACAGTTCCTTCGTGTCTGCTATTTCACTCGTTGCTCATCCATCTGACTTCAGATCCCCATTATCCTGTATTTTATATCTTAATCCTTTTCTGCCAGTCTACCTAGATTTTTATTTTTATCCTACGCTAACGTGCAGATTTTTGTTTTGATAAATGAAGGAAGAACGAACGAAGAGGAAGTTTTTACTTTATATCGAATTAATTACAGCCCTGCTTCGAATCTGCGATTTTCTCCTCGATTTAGAGTTTCCGAGTGTCGATGGTGATATTTCAGAATTACCATATATATTCACTTTTCCTAATGAGAATCCGATATCTCATCGATTTCGTACATGAGTATCAAATAATATTATAGATATTATAGATAGTAGTGAGATTATCATTCCGAAAAATTACCCAATAGTTGCTAACTATTTTGAAACTCGTACAATGGTTGATAGTAAGACGTGTTTTGGTAAGAAAACATAAAGAAATGTTACGGGTTGCGTTTCGTCGGGATAAGAGTCCTTTGTTACTTTTTTGACTCTGATACGTAAAAACAGATCGAGAGTCATCTACACCAAAATATTATGTTTCTCACAACGCATCTCAAACTATGAACGACAAGGAAGAATGCGAAGAAAGATGCTGGTTACGCAAGAAATTCATTCTTTCGTCGCGAGTATAAGGAAGCAACCAGAAACTAAGGGGGATGGAAAATAATGCAATCTAGTCTGGAAGAACGGGAGAAACTAAAGAAACAAAAGAAGCTGGTGGAAAGGCAGTGATGAAATTAGTAGAAAAACAGTAGAGAGGACCGTGGATTGAAACGAAAGAAATAAAAGGAAAGAGAGCAACGAGGAAGACAGCAGCGGGGAAAATGGGGATGAAAAGACGATCTAACGCGGAGTTTGACTCGTCGGATGACAAGGTTACTTTCACGGGGATCGAGCAGTGGACTGGCGAAAAGAACCGCGTAAAACATTTTCCTCGATCCATTGAAGTCGTTTCAAAACGGTCGAAGAAGCTTCAATCTCGACGGGCTAAACAAGAAAATCCTATCGGGGAAAAAAGTGGTGAAATCTCGTGCTTCTTTTTTGCTAGAATTAATTCCACTTTGTTTCTTAAGCAGTGTAGGATATAGAAATTTATTTATTATCATCCGACTTGTTATGTTGAGACCAATAAATGATTATTAATCTGTCATATATTTTTTTTTAATTCTTATATATATATATAATTATCGAAAACATTTGGGTTTTCATATTGTATAAATACAAAATCTTGATTGATTTGTCTTCTTGAACCAATTGGAACTAATTATCGCGTCTTATACGAAACCAGGAAATGTTTTAATAATAATGAACAGGTGAATGGATGAAAGATAAATTAGACACTCAAGGAATTAAATCCTCTTCGACAGCATGAAATTTCATTACATAAATCGATACGTTTTGTTGAAGTAGACGCATCACAATTGGATGATTCAATGATCACAGCAACACACTGTTTCGAAAAACACTTTCGACTACATCGACTTTGCTCGAGAAGCTACAGAGACTATCACACGGCACGGTTACAATAACTGGAACGATTCTGGCGTTTCGCGGTGTCTGGTTGCTAGAGTTCGTCGATTTCAATAGAACCGGGGACAAAAACCTGGCTGAAATCTCCTTAGTACGTGAAAAGGAAAAGTATAACACGATATCGTTTCGGTGGACCAGAGATAAGGGATAAAAGGAGAAACGAGAGATTAATCGACCCGAAAGCGGTGACTCGATTACGAGTAAATTGGATCTTTCGTTTCGCGATTCCTCCTTTTCCTTTTCTCTTTACCCCTCCCATCCTCTCACTCCACTTCTGCTTCGTTTCCTTTTCTTTCTCGTCTCTTCTTTTTTTCCTAAGAAATGGTGGAGAAGCGAAGGGGCTGCAAACTGGATTCAAGTGGCCATTAAACCTCTTCGAAGTAACTGCTGGGACTCGTTCGTTTCGACAATTTCCACGGGCTTTTACGAGCCCTGCCACACCGACGAATTATATTAAACAAAGCGATTTCTAACGAAATATCTTTGCTCGTCGGATGAGGACGTTTATTATCGCGGATAATCGTGTTTCGAACGATTACTCGCGATTACTTCTCTCGCGGTACGGTATTTTCTTTGCATAATTATTATCGGTATCGTTACGGATGGATCTAACGAGAGAGGAATGAAGTAATTTTTGGAGACTCTGCGGATAAAGATTTTTTAACCCTTTAAGATGTGAGAGTAATTTGAAATTAGTATAATAACAATTAATGGGATAGTATTGGAATTAATGGATAATTTGATCAAATATTGTAAACATATAGAGAAGAGTAATATTTACTAATTGTCATATCCATATTTTAATAAATAAAGGTGAAAATTCAGAGAGCGTAAGAAACTTCTATTTAGCTATGTTCATAAAAACATGAATATACATAAACATCCATGGTCTATCAATCTCAATTTTGATTAATAGTTCCATATTTCTTGATATTTTGGAAAGAACAATACTCTGGCGAACATGTATTTTTCCATCGGTTTGTTCCGGTTTTCGGCACAGTTGGACCGAGTTTTTCATGCGAGATCAGGGTCGCTTGTCGTATTTCCGGTGCATCCTCCGAGATTGAAAGCTGCTCTCTTTATGCATTTTCTCTGGCAAAAACATGGCCAGGGAAATGGTATGGAAAAAAACAATCGATGGAGATAGCAGAAAAAGATGAAGGGGAAAATGAAAAAAAATCAGGGAAGGAGAAACGAGATCGCAGTACATCGTCATACACCGTGCAACCACTTCGATCGATGAACCAGCACGGTCGGATGAGTCATAAGATTAAAAATGAGATGAAAGGAAACTCATCTGCTAGATGTGTCTGAAAATTTCTTCTTCTCTGCTGTTTTGTGAAAATTTCTTTCTTATTAATTGTCTGTCGATTTTCTTTTCTCTTCTATTACAACTTCAAAAATCCGTAAATGAAACAATTTGGAAGATATACATTTCTATAAGGTTCGTACAGAGTCTCAATGTTGATACAATGCGAAAGATATCAAAGAATCACGCGCAAGCTCAATATCGAAATGTACTCTTCGAATTTGCTTGTTGGCATCAAGTTATTGTTATTGTTGAAGTGGTCAACACTTCTAAGAAAACTCTACATCTGGTCTTTTTAGTTTTCTCAAGCACTGAAGCCATCGATAGCGTATAGACAAAAGACTGGGACGAAGGCAGACCATTACACTTCTGTATTAAAATACATTTTCCACCTTACAATTTATCCACGCGTTTCTCTGTTTATACATGTAATAACCTCAACAGTTATAACTCTACCAATCCGACGATTTATAGTTTAGCCGTGTAAAGATCTACCTCGAGGAAGACGAAGGACTAACGGAATTAAGGATCAGCTATTAGGATGAGTTTCTGGTCCCCTGAGGGTACAACGGTACCGAACCGCAATTCACGCGGAGGTATTTACCGATCGAAAGAAAAGGAGACGCGGGCATGTTTATACGACGGGGCTTGTCCCAAGGGCCATGCAAATACCACCGGAGAAACTCTTACAGGTATTCGGCGTTATCTGAAAACGATTACCAGGATAAGGGACAGAGGGAAATGTATGGACCGCGTGTAATTCTCCACGGATAATCGCGCTCGTTAATGCGTACAGCTTCCTTCCCCTTTACAGCGTTGTTTTGCTTTATGTAAATTGGCGAATGGCCGCTTGGTAATTTGGTTAGAGGGACCGTTCTAACGATAGACTATGCTTGGCAAACAAAATTGGGATAAGGGGTGGCGTACTATATTACCATTTTTTGTGATATTCTGGTTTAAAGGTTGGATAATATTATTCTAAATAATTACGTTTGTAATTTGGGAAAGTAATGTGAGAATTTCTACTGCGTTATCTTTGGAAAGGTGGAAGGATGGAGCTGCAAAATAGTTTCAATATCGAGTAAAATTACGGTTACGATCGAATACGTTTAAAGAGTAATTGTAGAATATTACAATTCATAGAACTAAACGAAGGCACTCGATGATGCAAAAGAGTAAGTACAGTTAAGTGGAGCTAATGCGATAATCTTCCCCTGTTGTTCATCGCGTCGAAATTTACCGAACATATGCATGTTAATTTCACTAATTCTTTCGTAGCTTGCTACTACACGGTCTAATGAAGATTACACAAGGGCGTTTAAACACCGATTGCAGTTATTACTTCATATCGTTGCTCGTTTGCTAATTAAGTGGAAATTATTGCGCTTAATATTACCACAAACATAGCAAACAAATTGGTTGCTTGAAAATTAGGATAGTAATATCTGCCATTCTAAACAGAATCGATTAATTTTCACCTGGCTTGGAATTATTCTAAAAACTGGTGATTCTCGTTTATAGGATATTCCTTGGATGCCATGAACGTATCTATTAAAATAAAATAACGTTAAAATAGAAGACATTTCATACATCCGATTAATAATTCTTAGAATCGTTGTAATTTTATTCTGTAATCGATTCGTTCTATTTTATTTTACGAAATTACGAACAACTTTGGCTATGGAAGAAAAAACTTGTGTCTCGTAATTATAGACCCGTTTCACCTGTAGCACGATACTGCTTAGTTTCTGAACTAAAGAATTTATTATTCGCGAATTAAAGTTAAAGGATATCATAACAAGTAGCTTTACGGTAGAAGTTACAACATTAGAAGTTACATTGACTTGTTCTACTTAGAAGGCGCTGTAATCAAAGTTTCAGCAATGTATGCAGACATTGTTGACTTGTACTACTTGATGACCCCGGTTAACGTGGCAACGTGATTTTGTTTCTTATCTTGTAATCAAAAGTCTTTGTTACTGGTTCGTTCCACTTACGTTTCATGCAAGATCCCCAGGGCAATTCACGTTTAATTTCGACGCCCGATAAAGCAACATGATAAAATAAAATATTTAATTAAAAATATTCTGTTCAAGACATAAGCGTTTTTTCCACAGAAAATCTCCAGTCTTTAAACAAATCCCCGCAAACTACCCTTTAAGAATCATCGAGGCTGCATTACCAACCACTGAAACCAACTGCGAAATTGAAATTGAACAGGCGCGGTCGTTCTTCTCGGTTTCCGATAACCAGAAGAAGCCACGGCGTTCGTTCAACAGGGATCATCCCGAAGTTAGTTTTGAAGAAGATCTCGACGATGCGGCAAATCGTCGAGAGGAGAAACGAGCCATAAGAAAGTTTTGTCGTAGATAATGCGGCCGTCGAACGACTTCGACTCGATCACGACCGCTTTCTATGGAGTTTCTGTTCGTCAAAACTGCACCACGTCGTACACGAATTATCAAGAGATAGAAAAGAGACAGACAGAAAGCGATCAACGTGTCGAAAAAGGCGTACAACACCGAGAAACGCGGGAACGTTTTCAGCATGGCACAATAGGCGGTCACAAAAGGACGCTGGTAAACCGACCCTCTCTTCCCTCCACGAGAACCCAGACGTCATAATTTTCCTCAGGAGTTTCGCCGTCCGTTGTCAGTGCTCTCTTATCCCCTTCCCTCCTATCTCGTTCCATTATTTTCCTATTTTCGTTGAAAAACAAACTAATCGGAGCGCGGTTCGAAAGCAGCCGTCAAAAAAGTTTTTCTAGCTTGAAAGGCCTTTCAGATTGTTCGGGTGAATAGCGGTGAACTTTGAGTTCAGTGAAGTGATTTGAAGATGTTGGCGGAAGTGGAAGTGACGACGCGACGCTCTGACGTCGAGATAGTTTCAGAAGATTCAGCGACGACTCGATAAGCTTGATAAGATCGTTATGGATTTGTGTAAGAAGGATTTTGGTTGTGGCAAAGTCTTGCTTTTATTTATGTTATCTCAGTATTTGGAAGTGACAGTTCATTTAAGTAAAACTAATTATGTATGGTTTTATATGTTACTATTAGACTGATTTATAAGAAATTTAAATGCGCAAAAACGATCAGAATGCTCGTAATAAATAAATGTACAAAATATTCAAAGCAAAGATCATTATGATGTTTAAAAGCTCTGTTTTGAATTCTACTTCATTAGTTGCGTGTATAAAAATAGAAACTTGCATGAACATCCGCAGTCCCGTGATTACTTTTGTTATTAAGTAGGTGTGAAATATGTTTGAGAACACCTGGAGATTATTGGGAGTTGAACTTTGTTATTGCTCGATCATGGAGACCCTAAAAGTCATGGACCTTGGAGTTTCCAAATCAGCAAGCTCGTAATACCCTCGAGAACATCTAAGAGTCATGGAACCAATTTCAGGACTGGCCTCAGACCACATGATATTCTATTATACAAACTTTGATATTTCACAAACTTTGCGTGATTCGACGTGGATCTGGAGTGATCGTTAAATACAAGATCCTACAATTTTGGACAAGTTCCACGTTTCTCAGTTCATGAAGGTCGAAATTCTACGACATGTGGATGGTCTTAACGTACCTAAATACGTTCTAGTTTTAGAGATTCGACGGGAATTTCGAGATTCTACGTCCCTTGGGTGGTTTTAATATATCCTACCAGGTATGTAAATATGAAACCGGAATTTTTGTATAGAAAATACACGTTTATTGTATGAAAATTATTAAAAATATTTTATTCGAAGTATTGCCCATCGCTAGCTATACATTTTTCCCACCTGTCTGGCAATTGGTAACAGAAAATCAATGCTGTCCGCAAATCGTAGTTTCCTGGTATAAAATTAGACATGTTCAACGCTATTATAAACTATGCTGTTGTATGAAACTTGTATTGTTCTGAGTAGAAAATGTTTGTGAGATGTTAACAAAGACTTTTGGCATCAATGGCGCAGATTAGTGATAACTACATTATCAGCTAGGGCCATCTATAGGCAAATTCCGGTTTCATACTTACAGACCTGATAAGTCTGGTTGATTAAAGAGCTCGATATCCTTCGTTCATAGGATGATGTTAAACGAGTTCTACCTTTAATTATTCATAAAGATAGATGATCTTAAGTATATTCTTCGTAGAGTTCATGATTTACGTGTTAATCTATAATAAAACTCGAGATTTTACAATCTGTTGCTAGTCTTCGTACACTTAGGCTCTTCCAGCTTTTCAAGATGAATTCTTATGTCTTTAAGATAGAAATCTGGATATGTTTCACAATTTCGATTGTTCTGCTTACTAACGATCATCAATCCATAATCGGCTTTCTAAAAGCTCATAATGAGAAGATAACACTATGTACAGTTTGAAATACTAATGCCTAGAGAATCTGATGCGTAGATTATGGTTGTCGTTTCATTTAGTTTCATCCTAAGCTCGCGAGATTCTGTGCTCTCTCATACCACGACGAAATGGAAGTAACATCTCGATACAATTTTGCACTGTAATATATTATTTGTTAAATTCTATCTCATACTTTTCTCTCTCTTTCGATAAATACAATTTCAATTTTGGAGTTGCCTCAAATTTCCACGTGACAGATCGAGACACAGAAAGTTGTAGTATTTGAGCTTGTAACTTGTGGCTAATTAAACAGCCTTGCTTCTCGCCATACAAAAAGCACATATTTGTTACTTTACTTTAGCTTTAGCACTTCTCCCTCGCCTTTCTTCCATCCTTCTCTATTCTAACCTAACTTCTCCCTTACTTTTCCTCCATTCTTTTGTATTCTAAGCTAACTTTTTGATGTTCTTTTAGCCTCTTTCCCCGCGTTTCTTTCGCCTTCTTCCCTTTTCACCCTCTTTTTTCTACACGCTGGCCCCTTCCATTCGCATTTTTCATCCGTTTCTCCCGGCTAGCTTCTTTGAAATTTCCCTCTGGTTTTGCAGAGGATTCCTTGCAACCCTTCCAACTCGTCCTCTATTTTTTCCACATTTCTGTCCGCTTCCTGCTTGCTCGCGGTGTATTTAGTTTTTTTCCCTCCTTCTGTCTGCACTCCTTGTTTCCTTTTTTTTCATTTCTGTCCGATTTTTCTCTGTTGGTTTTGTTTCATGTCGGTTTTTGGCACACACACACACACCCTCTCTCTCTCTCGCTTATTTTGGCCTGTCTCTGTTCATTTTTGCGTTACAGGGTAATACGCGATTTCGACAGCAACGCGGAAATCGAACATTGAAACAAGCCGATTGAAAGGTCTCGAACGAACTACCACGGGAATCGCAGTAACAGAGATACGGATGTAATAAAATAGAAACTGACGAAGAGGATACGAGAGATAGTAAATCGAACTGCAAAGGCAGATTGAAATGAATCAATTAATAAATTCGATGAAATGTATCGTGTCTCTCGTTCTGTCGTTTTCTGCAAATAAACTAACAGCGTGGATGTTTATCTTGAAATCCAGATAAATCTTATCTTTTCTCGTGATCGTACGAATTCGGTTGAAATGGGTGAGTGACGTTTGGAAAACCTATAGGTATTTGTTGAGTGAAAAAGTGTTTGCAAGCGATTGTTAGTTGAATTGAAAGAACGATAAAGTGAATTTAGTTTATGCCCGCGTTTTATCACTTTTGTGCAACGGTTAAATGGATTTCAATAATTGTTTTATCAACGACAGAGTAAAATTATTTTTCACGTTTATTCGGATATGTGTAATTTTGTGTGCTACACTGGATTAGCCGCGTAGTAGTGACACGCATAAATGAGTATGAGTGTGTGTGGGAGTATATGCATGCGCAATGTCTCATAAAACAAGAGAACACAACTGGTGAGACAAAAAGAGTGCTGGAACGCGTGCAATGTGTATCTACGAATATCTTGTAGATCGCATAAATAAATATGAAACTATTTTAATATCATTTCTACATATAATGTGAGTGTTCCCATACATTTATTTCGGCGACTAAGATCCACAATTCTTAGCAACATTATACATATCGTATTATCACATATTGGTCCCATTATCTTTAACAAGTAATACATTTTGCATTGAGATAAATAAAAATTACCGATATCTAGATACAATCTGATATCTCAAATAAGGATCGACTATATCGAAAAGACAAAGTGAAATCCTTTAAATTTCAATTCCGACTAATACGTGCGAAATGCATTCGACAAATGCAGTACTACGTATAGAGGACTTGGAAAGTCTTGGAATAAACGTTTCGTACTAAAGCCATTTCTGTTCCAATCAAATATTTCAAGATAAATCCTCGTTCGACGAATAAAATAGCGTTATATGAGGGCCGATAAATCCGATTCTACTTCGACTTTTCGTTCGAGCCTCGATAAAGATGTATTTGATTTTGATTGGAATTCAGAAAACGCCTGAAATTGGCGAGAACACGGTCCAAGTTTCTCAGTAGATGGCACAAGTTTCGAATA
The DNA here is from genome assembly GCF_910591885.1 of Bombus terrestris. NCBI lineage: Eukaryota > Metazoa > Arthropoda > Insecta > Hymenoptera > Apidae > Bombus > Bombus terrestris. The sequence continues at coordinate 5,441,186 of NC_063271.1, read as the reverse complement.
TCTTCGGTTTCCCAAAACTTTTCTATTATATTTTTCTGTGTGAAAACTGCCGCTGTGGAGGATGGTGTCAGAGAAAGTTCCTGTTTATCCAACGAAAGAAAGCCCGAAGTAACGACTCGGATGTAAATAGCCGGTATTTAAACAGAGAATCTCTTTCTGATATTAAATCGCGTTTTCATATTAATTAATTCTTCGACTGTCGTGGAACGAGGACTTTCAAAGATAGAGATTTGAATTTTATTAAAAAAAAAGCAAAGTTTCTGAGACGAGATTAAAACGAGTATATACGTGTTCTTAAATAAAATTAATGTAAAAGCTGTAAGTTCTATTTGCTCGAAAGTATCGAAGAACGGATTGCATATATCTTATGTAGCTTTATTGGGATTTATTTTATTTAGAATTGTAATTCTTTATCCTTTATATTGCTTACTCGATGGAGTTTCGCAATCCTCTGTACAACTTTTTTATTTCATCTAAGTTCTAAAAATAATAAAGAGGCACGAATAGATAGAATCATCGAATACAAACATAATACAGATTAATGAAAATTAGTATGAGACTGGGAAAAAACAATAATCAATAGCTTCATTTTGGTTAATACCTACAAATATATATGACATAATAGAAAATAGTATCTATAAAGTATCTAGACATAGCCAGCTCATACTTGTTCCAATTTACAAGCAAGATCCATGGGAAATTTCAATTCATCGATGTAAAGAATTCCTCCCTTTTTTTGCCTGATAATGTATAATAAGAAAAAGAAATATTTTTTGCCCGAAATTATTTACAAAAATGAATCTCATCTGTTTCGTTAAAAAACTAGCCTCTTTCACACCAGAAGTTATTTCAAACAATTAAATCATCAAAGATACATATATATATATATATATATATATATATAACTTCACACATTACACCACCAAATTAAAACAGCAGCAAAATTATAGCACGGAAAAAGGTCTCCTTTATCCAACGCACTTTATGAATCATAAGAGAAAGCGTTTCCCATTGTTTCAACCCCGCCATGCCTCTACACCACCACGCGACAGACATTGTTCCGGGAAATAATAAAATCCCTTTGGTCGTCTAGCGTCTAGTTCGCTCTTCGTTTTGCATCGCGATCCAGTTACCCGTATTTCACCTGACAAATATTAATCTCGGAAGTGGTAAAAGGGTCGACCAACCCCGTTTACTCCCTTCACCCCGGTGCCCGGGTCTAGAAACTCTCGTGCATCCATCGAACGGAACGATATTATCGAGAAATTGGAAGTTACGGCCGTACGAAAATGAAAGGCGAGGCATTCCGAATGGACTCGAACGCGTATCGCCCGCCGATCTAATTACCAATGGACGAATTCGATCGCGAGAATTCGGTTCATTACCTTCCACGGTAATTTAAATTCAGTTCCTGGTTACAGGGAATGAAAAGAAAAAAGGAAAGAAGGGATTAATCTCGGGGATGAATCAAACGAAATTCCATGAACGAGCCCCCAATTAATTTCCGTCTTCGTGGAATAGCATCAAGGTTGCCTAATTGCAAGTAACAATGAGTAATAGTTGGAAGAAGCGATAGAGGTATATTATAATTAATTAATTATGTCAGTATTGAATTTATAATTAAAGAAGTAGTTAATCTATAATTGAGCAAGTATGGAAATTATTATATGTATTTCGATATTCGATAACTTTGCGTTGGGCAAAACAAATTATACACAGTCTAAGTAATAATACATATTTTATTATTAAAATTCAACCTTAGAGGGATTAATCGAAATGCTCGTGATAAAACGACTTGCCAAATTTGTCTTTTTAAAGATGAGAAGTAATCAGAAGTCACAACACGGTGAGATGGATATAAAAGGTGGTCTATACGTTGATTTATTTTCGAACGAAAACCAATCGCTTCTATAAAAATCTTTGTTACGAGGTTCACAATTTCGTAATTTAATTAGATATAAATTCTCTGCGATTTTATTATAGGCACACTTATAATTAATACTTATAATTAATAATTAATACAATTAATAAAATATATTGGAAAGAAATAAAAAATGTTAAAGTATTTTTTGTTTTCCTATGGAAAAAAAAATGCGGACAATGACTGCTTTTGTTAACAATTCTTTAATTCGTTAATACGTTATTCTACATATAAAAATCCTCTTATATTTATGTCTCTAAATAAGAAACGTTATAACTGACTAGTCCCCGTTGTCCAAAACGAATGGAGTCAGTCGTGAGAGACAGAAAAAGAAGAAACATATAATACGTCCGTACGAATTCGTTGTCCAACGCCTCATAAGGGACAGAGATCGACTGGTCGGCCACATTGGGAGTGGGAAACCTTTTTACGCGGCTGTTTCGCATGAGAACGGTAACGGAACACGATTTACGAGTGGAAAATAGAGGCACCAGCGAAAAGCTTTTAGTCCTTCGTACGTCAGCAAATATGTGACTAACCCGAAGCTCGGGGGTGCACGGACCCGCTTTCATCCACCTGTGTAATCGTTCCCTCTGCGCGTCCCTTGACCATTCTAACCGTCGTTCCTTCCGTGTTCCACCGAAATCATATCCTAACCCTTCGCTCTCATCTGTGCTTCACTTTGTTTTCCACTTTTTCCGTTCGATCTCTCATTTATCACTGCCGATGAGCATCAAATAAGCTTCAGACGTTGTCTTATCGGTACAAGATTTCTGAATGATTAAGTTTAGTAATGGAATTTGACAAAGAGAATGATAAGAATTTCGATTAGAATATTCGACCGTGTCCGGAAATGACATATTTTAACAATTCTACGCGTCTACTCGTTCTTAGAATTAGTCGTGTTTCCTTTTATGTCGCTATTCGTAATAAAGCATATCTCGATAAATCGATCGTAATCGGTAAAAAGGTTTCTGAAAAATATAAATAAGTCAGTGCAAAACGCTTCGAAAAATTCTATAAAACGTTTTTCATGCGTTCATACACGCTTCCGACAGGTAATCGCGATTAATTAACATTTAAACACTGGCTTTTAAATCATAAGTCAACATTTTGCACGGGATTACGCGAAGTAACGTTAAAAGGAAATTAACGTGGAAAACGCGACAATTATCTCATCGGTGAACGACTGTTGAAGCGTTATTACCGATATATGAGCGCCGGAGGCAGCGAAACGAGCAATTTCTACTTTCATCGCGACTTTCATTTCTGGCTTTTCGTGGCTAGACGACCGCTGAATTTCGAGAAGTCCCGTCCCAAAGGAAATTCCACGATTTTCGACCAACTTTCTTAACCACTTCCTCTGCAAGGATCGTAGATTTATGAGATGTTATCAAATAATGTTTCACCTCGAGCGTCGTCCTGGAATGATACGATTTAATTATTAACGTGTGGACCAGCCAAGGAAACTTTGATGAAATTTCAAGCGAATATTTGCGCAAGCTGGCTGAATTTAAGATTATATTAATACTCGGAATAATAGAAGAAATTATCGAAAACCGCGACGATTATAGGTGAGAGAGAAATTTTATTTATCTATATATATACATATAATTGAAAACGTTGTTGTAATATCGAATATAGAAACTCTTTATAACGTAAGATTTCATTAAGATAATTTTATTTAGATCGTCCCAAAAGCTTCTCTCGTTTTATAAGAAAATAATAAACGCACAATATTTTTTGTTTTGTATTATTTTACTGAATTACGTACGGTCCACGTTTGTTTCAATAGAACAATGTTGAGATTTCTCCATAATAAAGCAAAAAATGTTGTGCATCTATTATTTTGTTATAAAACGAAAGAAACTTTTGGGACAACTTAATAGTTCTTAAAGGCTTTCCAGTTTTTTAATAATTGTACAGGTTTACCTAAGTTTTCATTAATTTGCTTATGAACGGGAATGTACGTATGTATACGTTCTCTGTAATATATCTCTCTTCAAATATATCAAATAAATCAATCATACAAAATTCAAGTTCTAAAAACACCGCTAACATCACGATAGGAGTCATAAATCCAAGCGTAGCTCGAGATTCGAGCGTTAAAACAGGAAACATTTAACGCAACACGTAGAGGATTAACAGAATGTGGTGAGAAAATCGGAGGCAACGATTTGTCGACGGATCGTTCCACGGTTGTTTTTTCGTTAAAACGCCGACAAGTACAGCCGTGGAACGCGTGAAATTGGTAGTTTCGTCGTACGAACGACAGCTTTTCGAACGAAAGCCGGAACGAGATTTCGTTTTTTTCCTCTTCTCCAAATGATTTCCAATTGAAAAACTCTTCTGGCTAGCCAGCCAACCAGTCAGTCAGAGTCGGCCGTCTTGTCGATCGAAAAGTCGCGAATAAATTCAACGAAGCATAACGTCCGACGAAATCGAAAAAGGGAACACGTTCAATTTGTGAAGAAGGGAAAAGAAGGGAAAAATAACAATTACCGGGAAAGAAGGAAGCGACGCGTACGGGACCTCGTTCCGGCAATTATTTCCTCGAAAAGAACCGGCTGCTTTATTAAATCGCGCAATTTTTCATCTCCCGGCTGGTGTACGTTCATCTCTTCCCTTCCTCAACGAGGAACCGTCCACCAAGGGATAGATAAATAGCGAGATAATGTTCGTAGAATGAGACAGCAAGAGTAGAATTAACGTTTTCCTTCGCCCGTGATTTTTGCAGCCGCACACCCGCGACATTTTGTCCTCCATTTTTCTTCGATTTTCTTCTTCTTTTTTTTTTGTTTACAAATGTTCTTCTTTTTCTTTTTTAAGATACGTTCCATTTGTACTTTTGAAGCTCTACTTTTTATTTGGACTACGTAACGAGTCTGATCCAAGTCCATTTTGTTTTGAGTTTTCACTGCTTAAGTATAATATTGCCTTAGAGAAATTCCTCCTTTCTTCGTCCTCCTTTTTTCTTCCTTTCTTTCCTTCTCATCCGTCTATTACACCTATCTTCTTTCCCTTTTCCTTTTTGTCCCTCTTCCTTTCCTCCTTTTTCTTCCTTCTTATTCTTCTCTTTAGCTGTACTATTCTTTCCACACTTTCTTCGTGTTTGTATCTTCGCAAACATTTATATCTGAAATACTTAGTTCATAAAAGGCATGGAACATACACAGAGACAGTAAAATTACATTGAATGCTAAAACAAAATATTTAAAAATTAATAATATCCATAGTATCTATAGCATCTGTAATGTGTATTGAGACACAATACGATTTCGAGCTATGTAATTTGGAGAGAACAACAGGATTAATTTTACCCTTCTAATTATACCTGCAAATGCCGTATACCTACAAGAAGCCAAATTGCACGAACATTCCTAGAACAGGTATCAATGGAGAATTGTCAATATTTTTCTGCGTCTTCATTGTTCTTCGTCATAATGCCAATTCTTCGTTTAATTGCCTGCGCAAAGGAGCCATATAAAGTAATGGTAACGCAATACACTTGGTCATCGCGGACATACGTACACTTATAAACATGCCATACTGTATCAATAAAGTTTCGTTTTACAGGATAGAGTGGCCTGCTATGAAGCTAGGTTTCCAGCAGCTCTCATCGCGTCTCACGTTTCGCATCTACTTCCTTCGATATGTATTCACGTTTGCATATGCATCAGTGTCGATCACGAAACCTTGGAATAGTTCCGCCCGTTCATTATCATCCGGTAATAATATTCTAGATTGGCAGCTGTTAATGCTTCCAATTCCCATTGCTTCATTCTGTTTCATCGCTGTTTTTTTTTACACACACACGCTAGTAAAAATTGAAATTGCTCTTTCAATGCTATCTATACTCTCGGCTAAAGTTCTCGGCTAAAAGTTCCGACTGTGATTTACAAAAACTAGGTATTTCTAAAAAAATCCATCTCAGAATTCTGTTAGCTTAGAAAATTCTTTTATAAAAATTTTACAATAACGGCATATTTTGCAATATTTATTTCGCATTAGTAATAAGATTAGCAGATTAATAATTTCAAAATTGATGTTGCGTATGTCAGCAGTAATTTTTCCATAGATCTTTTACTGCCAAGTTTTCCAAGCGCCTAAAGAGGGACAAAACTGATGTTCTTTAAGATTCCTAGATTTTATGAGATATGTAATGATTCGAAGGTTTTGGCGGATAGCGTGTTCCAAACAGGAAACGTAACGTCTCCCATTTCGTTTTAATTCAATGTTGAATGACGCGCAATGAGTGAAACGCATTAAGGTGAACATTAAAGCGGCTGGTATCCGAATATCGGTGGTAGAAAATTAAACGTAACCAAGGAACGAAATCGTTTGCAAGAAATCTCCGGCGAGAAGCTGATAACCGACCTTCCTAAATTCCCTCTTACCCAGTTTCATCCCCGATTACTCTGTTTCCCCTGTTGGGTACTCTGGGGAGAACGATTCAAGAGCGGCTAACCAGAAATCCATACGCAAATGTAGTCCAATGCCGCGATCAACCATGCCAAATGGCCTTTCCTATTAATTTGCGTTGTTCATTTGTTTTAGAGAATTACGAGCCACTTTTCTTTTCCATGTAAATTTTCGGACGTACTTTTGTATAGAAATTTTAGGCTACTTACGATAGTGATCTCATAACAGCAATTGATCACGTTTTTAAGAAATATCTCTACACGATGTTACGTAAAAACGAATCTTTAAATATTTACTCAATAGCGTTATTTTTTGTGATCTTTTTTGGTTCATCGATTTTTTTACGAATCGGTATATTAATAAATAGAGACTTAAGTTAAACGTTTAGGAAGAAGTATAGAATCATTTAGAACGAGCTACAGAAAGAACGAGATTCTAAAACGTAAATAAATTGTTTGAAACATGAAAAACCGAATGGCAGATTGTACGATTACGGATTTATTGAAAAATTATTTGATATGGTCCTTGGAAAAACTCTTCTTATCGAGAAGGCAATAGATACAAAATATTCATCTAATAGAATGTAGGACGACTGACTTGTAATTTATGAAATCTATTTGTATAGATCTTTGGTCTACTACGAAGATTGTTATGTTGTTATTTGTACAAGCTAAACAAACGGATTAAAAAAATAAGAATTTTTCAGAATTGGAATTGTCGAATTATTCGCATAAATAAAGTTCTATGCTAATATTACTGTGATTGAAGGGCCTCAAAAATGAATGACACAGAGAATAGAAATTATTGCACACGATGCAACAGTAAGGCCAAGGATAATCTATCGAAATTTTTTCGTATCGCACATTCTTCTTGGTACATTAACTTACAAATGTTCGTACGAACGACGATATCTCGCGTAACAAATGGTTGGCTCGTGGAAACAGATAAACTCGAGGAAAAGTTGGATCGCGAGAATTACAAGGGAATCTTGCAGTCTTGTATATTATCGTGAGTCTCATTACCGGATTCCTGCAAATTCGTAGCAGCATCTTCCTTTAAGCTCGCAACGAGGAATCTTTTTACCGTATTGGAACTCTTTAAGTTACTGAAGTAACTTTAATTTTCAATTCGCAGATCTTCGACTAATTCGAATCGCAGATTACTCCGAGAGAAAAATCTTACTGGTAATTAATATACTTCTCCATAGTCGTTTGTAACAAATATTTAATTTCAAGGAATATAATTCAAAACATTTCAGAGATTGAAAAATTCGTAAACTTGGAAATTCCAACATTTGACAAAATAGAAACGAAACCCTTGGAACTCCCTCTAGAAACCATTATTAGCCCCTACAGTAGTAATTAAATTCGCAAATATATTACGCAATTTCTATCACACGTTCTTCATTATCTCATTTACCTGTAATACTGACATCCACGTATAATTATCGAATATCGATACAATATGATACGAACGTGTATGACCCATGCATATTAGATGTAGGCCAACAATTTCCACGTTTTACGCGAAAGACTGTAACAGCGCGAGGTCGAGCCTGAATCACAGATACCTCGTGTTCGAATTAATTTCTCTGTCAGCGAAATTGGAGAAATCGCAAATAGCGCGACACGCAGATGCCCAGACAGCGGGTTGGCGTTTCTCCCGACATCGGAGCCGAATGTCGGCTGAGCCGAAGCAGAGATTCCGTGAGTTCTTCGCGGCTGTTTACACGAGATATGGGTATCACTGGGCATTAACTGGGGCGGTGGCTGTGCTCGGATATTAATTTTCGAGACGCGTCTAATCTTGCATAATATGCGCGTGATTAAATAGCGCGTCGCCGCCTCCTACGCTCTATTCGTCCTTTCCCTGCGTCGTGTCGTGCCTTTTTGTCTTCCACCGTCGTCTCTTAACCGTTTGTTCCTCTTGTATCCCACCGAGAGTTCCGTCGCGTTTAGTCTAACGCGTTTTCAGGTAAGGAGGGTTTCAGATTCGAAATGGTTGCTCGCTGCTTGAATGTTCGCCATGCAAGTGCGTGAGGAATTATGTATTATACTATGCGAAGAGAAATTCTGGAATAGGTGAGTCTTAGCGAGAAGGAAGATTTTGATTCGAAGGTGAATGTGTTTGAAATTTGTAGAAAATGATGTAGGTATACCGTACTCGTTACGTTAAAGTTCGGATAAGTTCTTTAACAAAATTATTATTTTTTTAATTATAATCTGTTAATTGTTATTTGGGAATCCGAAGGATTATGCGTTTCGTGTATTTGAATTGTTACACGTCATATATGTAATAGACGAAGATAGATATTACTTACTTTACGACTTCGTATTATTTATATTTTTAGCAGGGAATTTACGATACAATTTACTATCGAAGAAAATTCTCAACATACATCGATTCATATTTATTTCAACGGAAGATTTGGTATCTACTTCAAAGAAAATATTGATCCTGATGGCTAATGGCTTACACCTACCAAGTCACCCGATACAAAGCCATAAATCTTGATATTCCTAGGAAGATAAGGAAAATGGATCGAAAAAGTTGTCACCAATTTTCCATCGAATTTTCAATAACACAAAGCCACCTGACTTTACATCGAATATCTGAAAACGTCGCAGGCATTTTTCATAGTGTGAGACAATCTCTTCTTTGCTTCTCGACGTCCCATTTATCAAACGCGTAGACATACGCTACAGGTTATTTCGAGTTAACCCATCAGTGATTATGATTGTCGTTGAAGACTTGAATCAAGGTTTTTGTCGTATAATATGAAATCTTTAATGCAATTTTGTTATCCCTGGTTTTTGTCGTATCTCGAGTCATCTCCCTCGCTTCAAGTGTACCACGAATTTACAACCAGGCTGTAATTCCGTAACTATGTAATTTCTCGTTACTCTACATTAAAATTACAGAATATGCATATAATGTAACAAAACAATATCACGAATATATCGGAAAAAAGCGTACGAGTTAGAAACAATCGAGGCATCGTAACCGACGATCCGCTATTGAAGGGTTAATAACGTTGGAAAAATCGATTGGTTCGACGAGGCATGATACAAATTGACGAGGCAACGCGGATAAAAAAATATGAATCGTCGAATTTCCACGTACGCATGGCGATCGACGACGCGCGCCGAGCCGATTTTCGTTGGAAAACTCGCGCAATCCCCGTTGCGCCATTAATTTTAACGATTCGATCTCGCTGCATGGAAATAAAATTACACGGCCGTGCAATAATCCGAGCCGTGGAAAGGGAGAGAGATCACGCGTCGCAAACACGGCCCTGATTGATACCTGACGCGAAAATTTCGCGTTTACATCGCGAATGCGATTACCTGTGCTGGATGTCGGTTCGAGAATCGTCTACACGTCATGGGATTGCACACGCACGACATTAAACTTGTAAATAGAATTATAGAATCGCCGGAATATTACGGTCGCTCACATCTGAAACGATTGTGCTACGTGATTACGTCGCGGGATCAAATTTTCGCCAAGCGAACGCCCGGAAGAAACGAATTCCCGACGGAGACGCGAAGGATGCAAACTTTTCGGTCACGATTTGTCTAGTGACTTTCTGTCGCTGCCAAGAAATCCTCCGTCGAAGAAATGCACGAGGAAACGCGACGTGCGTTTCTTAGTGACGCAAGCGGGCTTCCCAAGCTTCCTACTGTTGTCTGCTGACTTAATATCGAGGATTACCCACCAGTGAGTATCGGGTTTTGTGTACGGTGGTGTTTATGGAGTGATGTGTGACATTTGAGATATAGTGGCTCGCGAAAGTATTGGAACATTTCTAGAAATTTTTTATGTATATATTATACAAAATATTTTAACGAAACGTGGCTATCACATGATTACATTGGTAAAGTTTGAAACTGATCCGAATATATATAGAGAAGTTACAAGATATTTGTTGGAAGCATACACTTGGCAAAGATCCCCAAAATAATTAAACGGTCAATTAATCACTATTTAATAAGTCGCAATATGTATTGAGATCCGCGGAGAATAGCGAATATGAAATATATAATGTAAGCGATCTGAAGATAAGATTAATAGAAATCTCAGAATAAGTCGATTCCAAACCATCATATTTGGTCGAAATATCAGTTGCTTATTAAGACACAGAAAGCAGTTTCAGTTTACCCTTTAGAATCTTAAAAAGTACAAAACAATTATATCTGCTTCTATTCGACGAACTCCATTAAAACCTAAATCCCAAAACCACTATCGAATTTCTTAAACCTCCATCTCCCCACTATCGCCAAATTTCTCTGCATTAGTATATAACACTATTCATCAATCATTCCTCAATCGAGCCACAAAAGTTGCCAACTCCAAAACTGCTTCGAAACTCGGTCTAATAATTCAAACCGCTGCAACGCTTCGATCGTAAACCTACTCCTTAGCATCGTCCATCCAGTTGGTCTAATCGCATGGTAGTCGCAACAGAGAGAGCCACGGATCGATCGTGAGAAAGGGGTTGGGTGTGTTACCTCGTTGAAAAAGCGACGATCCATCAAGCGGATCGTATTTTCGCGGAGATCGGACGGATCGTTTTTACGAAATTGCGTCGCGTTCTTTGTCGATCGATTTGCGTGGCGAACAGAGAGACAGAGGGATGCAAGTGGAAAGAAGGCGGAAAAAGGGGTGAGAGTAACTGTTCTCACGAACGACGACGCGTAAATTATGATTCATCCGGCAGACGACGAAGCGCGAAAGGGTTGGTCGGGAACCGATGAAAGAGAATCCAACCGTCATGTCAGGGAACGAACACCGCGAAGTCGCGGAGTGTCTCGTTAATGGGTGCGACCCGAGGGCGTCGAACGAAGCCTCGATTCGACGTGTGCACGCGCGAGCAAGCTTCCGTCTGCCGCGCGGATTTGCGTCAACTGTCGATAAACCCGCGCTTGCAAAGTTACGAGAACTTTATTTCTAGGGAAATCTTCTTTGCAGCAGAGATTGCCTCTTTCCTGGGAACTAGCATGTTCTTATTTACTTTGCGTTGTAGAAGAATGGCCACTGGGAACGACAACAGAGTTTGTAAAAGAATTAGATGTTTGATTGTTTATTTTATTTAGTTCTTGGTGAATAGAAAGGTGTTTCACAGCGACTGAGCGATTAAAAAGAATTTTGACTATTTCTGATTGTTATCAATTTGTAATTAAATAGAAACTCGTTCAAGATTCCATAAATTAACTAGAGCCTTGGTCTTTCTATTTTATTTTCGTAGTAAATAAATTCTAATGTGCGTGGGGAAAAACCCTAGAAATTTCTACGTTACGGGAGATTCTACAAAACGAAATAAATTTTGATTTTAATTACTAATTCATCGTTAATTTGATAAAACACTTTGGTAAAATTCACATAGTTAAATAGAAACGAATGATTTTTTGCACTTCTCCGGCTTCTCATATCTGTAATCCATATATCGTATCGTTTAATTAAAGAACTTCGATAATTTGATTTCTTTCAACGTTTTCAATTCCTAAGAAAATTCTATCCAGAGGAGCGTACAATCTCATTTTCGCCACGACCGCGACGAACCGCTAATGGTATCGCAATAATTAATTTCGCGGTAGAATTGTATGACTTACGCGAAGCCGGAGGTAGGAAAGAAACAGCCGAAAGTAACAAGCGCGGAAAATAAGAGAATTGTTGGAGAATATTCTTATTTTTCCTCTCTGCCCCTTTCTTCTAACTTTCTTTTTTTTTTGTTGTTTTTCATTTCTAAGTATTTTTCTGCCACGAGAAAAGTCTCTCATGGGCATGCTGGAATCTTTCAAAAACACGCTCGCGACATGGAAGAATAACGCGAAACAGAATTCGCGGCAGGATTACACGGCGGTGGTAAAAATTAATAAGAGGTACGATGTAAACACGCGCCACTGTGATACTCTAGGGAGGTGTAATTAATTCGAGACTTTTCTCCATAATTTGCATGGATCATCAAATAAGATCAGATCAACCAAATGTATGTAGCATTTCGCGGAAAATATTCATCAGTTTTGCTAATAATCGAAGCTTCGGAGAATGTTAAGTAATTTGTATCGAGTGTAAAATTTGGTGAAAACGGCGGAGGATTGTAATATTTATGCCGTAATTTAATGTTGTATCGCATGATCGTATAATTATTGATAACAATTAACATTAATGTAAATTTAATTTTATCCTGTATAGAGTGTCATACAGATATGTATATATCGTTGGATCCTGGTATTATGATTGACGGCGTTGAAAGGCGAAACACGATAAATTATTTGAAGATAATAATACATTTTTCCACGGAGAGCGTCCTTTTCTATTTTTGCAAAGAGTGCTTATACATTTTTCTTCCCGTGTATCAATGTGATATACGAGAGAACGAGGGCTTATAAATCCAGTTAAATCAGAGGGAAACGTATCGCGAGCTATGGAAACACATATTTGCGCGTAACGGAAGCACGCTCACGCGCGGGGGCTGGTTTATCGAAATACGAGTATGACAAAAGTAACACAAAACCCATTCAAAGCCGGCTTTTATGTACTGCCTCGCACAACATTTGCATACGCTTCTGCTACCTTCGACCTTTCCTAGATATTACCGACGCGAAATCCAGCCTCCTTGGCGAGGAAACGAAAGTAGCGCATATTAGAGTCATCTCTGGTTACTTTAATACCACTGAAATAGCGAAATATCACGAATTATAAAATATTCTAGTAACCTGATGTAAAAGAAGTTTCTCTTTAATTTTACAGTTGGAACGTAATAATAAAAAAAGGAAAATAATTTGAATATGTTATTAAATATATTTACGTTCCTGTAACTGTATGTTATACATGACGTTTAGGATAACGAATGAAGTTTATATAATATGAACGATATATCAAAATTAGATACCACAAAGTTGCAGAAGCTTCTTAAAGTAATTCAATGCTCGGTCTAACATTCTATGTTTGTAATTAGATGCTCAATACAAATCGATTATAACGACGCTACTCCAATTTCTCAGAAATCGTACAAACATCCTACTATGTGATCCTACTATAATCAGCTTGGTACACGGGATTTCATTAAAAAAAACTCCCTAGAAATAATCAATTAAACGGATAACAGGCAAATCCGGATGCAAAGCTCGGCCACGTGAAACGTAGTTTATTCAAAAGAGCGGCGAGCCATCGATGAATTGTCAGCTTTAATTCACGGTAAGCGCTCTCGAAGTACTCCGCTCTCCGCTATACTCCGGCTCGCAATAAATGCAATTTAAAAATGTAAATTTCCCCGCCGGCTACCTATGAGCTTTCCCTCGGATACTCTTTTTATTTTTCCTCTTTGTCTTCTTCTACCGACGATCCTCTAGCATCGCCTCCTCGCCGCACCTTTTTACGATTTTTCTCCCCTTTGAATTTCGAATGAACGAGCGACCGAGTCGGGGAAAATTCGCGATTCAACGGCGCAATTAAAATTTAATGCCCGTTGATACGTGGGCGGGTATAATTTCCGAGCTACGGTCTCGTTAATACGGCGAATTTTACGCAACAAAACGGATTACATGTTGGCACGCGATTAAAAATAATTTTCCTTTTATTAGAATACTCCACCATGCCTGTATCCATGGCTTGAGGTATTCATTGACTGGTATCCGGTTACGCGTTCTTCAAATTTACGATCTCTTTTCGCCTGTATGACACATAACCTCACGTCCGTGTGTATAGGTATGTGCGAGCGCGTTTCGAATGGACAAAACGAGAAAAAAAAAAAGGAAAAAAGGAAAAAATGCGAGATTGGTGGTACGTAACGGCACGCTTGCACTATGTAGCCCGTGAAAATCAGTAAAATGTTCGGACCACTTTTCATCTCGTCGTCATGATGCGCTGCGGTCCAAGTGTATCTTTCGACAGGCTCGTAAAAAATGCGCTCTTTGAGTCCCCTCCAACCCATTGTTCACGTATTTGATTATACTTGTGTCGGTGTCAGATTTTAGAATACCTCGTTCTTTTATCGGAAAAAAGTGGTGCCTATTTTATATACTGAGAATCTAAATTAATAATAAATTTAATGTTAATCAAGAAGAAACATCGACTGGATGTTGGACGAGAATGTACAGCGTTTGGGATTACATATTAATGCTTGTTTCTAAGATGATGTAATTTATGACGTAATAACGGAAGAGGCGGGAATTTCAAATATTGTCAAAGCAGCCCTGACGTGTTAGCTACCGAGCGATTACATGCATTAACGTTAATGCACATTCAAGTTTAATAAATATTAAAGCTCGCGAGTGTAGGCCCGTCGTTAATTAATATTAACGTTAATATAATTTACTCTCATATTATCTTCAAAAGTATAAACGTATATTTAAAACAGAAACAAACACATACCTAATACTTGCCACATTTCGAATGAAGAAATATTTGGCTTCTAAAGTGTTTGTATGATAATAAAATTTAATCATACTGCTTTTATACCGCGTTCAAAATTCCTGTACTAGATATTTAATCAGTAAAAAATCGAACTTTTAATTAGCTACGAATTCATAGCAGGTCATAGCTAGCCATGGATCGCGTCCATAAATACTAATAACAAGATTTAATTAATATAATATCCAGAGCCCATGTGCACCTGGTAGATACCATGTGCTCGTAGAAATGTTAATTTCAGACGAAGAAGGGTCAATATAAAGAGCAGGAACAGGACAACTTGCATGGAAGCTTAACTCCCCTCAAGAGGATAATAAATATAAATACACACTTCTAAAGGTGGAGTTACTTCATCATCGGTTAATTGCGACACTCAAAACGGCTTTCGCGTTGCTCTATGCATAGAAGGTGACCAATTTTAATCTATCAGTATGAATCATTAATAAAATACTCGCTGCACTACATAAAAGTTTAGGCAGGAATTGAATAGTTTTAAGGAATGTATAGTCTGATGAAATTAGTTTTTTTGTAAATGGAAGCGATATGTAGATGATATGTAGAAATACGATTTCTTAAATGGAATCATCTAATTTTCAATACAATAATCGATGCAACTCATAATTTCCAAGAAAATAATACTAAGCTATTTACGTTGAAAAATCATTAAAACGATATAAAAATTCGACGAATTTTTTTTCAGGCGATGTAAATTAATATGAGAAAAACTTTGTAAAATGAAATAAAGTTAAAGTAATTTAGAAAAAGTTGTTCATCTCTAGCTAAGAACATGAAAATGTTTCAAATTGCGATGCACATTCGTTAAGTTAAATTTAAAATTTGATAAAGCAGGGCATGTATCATATTACGTAAACATTGCTTCTTAACTTCGCATAATATACATATTAATTATATTAGTAATTATCATTTAATGCATGCAACTTCACAAAATGAAACAAAGTTAAAATAATTTTACAAAAATTTCTTCATCTCTAAAAACATGAAAATAGATCACGAAACATGAAACGTTCGTTAGGTTGATTTCGAATGACGAAATGCGACCTGCGCAATATAGACGAAAAATCATTTCTCAGCGGTGTGACGAGAAATTTCATTTAAAGATTAAATTTCTAACGGGTGAACTTTGCTCCTTACCTTATAATTCATCTCTCCACGTGTTAGCGTTACTTGCGAATCTGGTGGCGTGTGCGAAAGGAAGGTTAGGGAAGAGAGTCGGTCGCCGGAACATGCTGATTACAGAAAACCTGTCGCGTTCGTCGGGAACTGTACGTACACCTATCCACGAGATGTTTCTTGCAGCATCAGCTTGTTCGACGATCGTACCAGGGTTTGATGCTTCTTTTCACCACGATCGTTATTAACTTTTTACACGTCTATGGTAATCATGTCACTCCGTTCAGAAACTGTCGAAGCAAAGAAGATTAGATCACCATCATCCGCCCACCGTTTCTATCGTATGTACTCCCGACTCGCGAACTCGTGACACTAACTGCACTATACTATCATTCTCAATACAAGCGAATTACGATTGAAATTTAAACGCAATATTATACATGCGACATGTAACTTCGATATTCCTATTTATTCTATTAATTATTATTTTTAAGAGCACAGAATTAATAATATTTGTCAATTCCAATGGACGATATGTGTGTATTATTCTTAATTTGATTCGATACTTTTGTGGCAATATTTAAACTGACCAATAGGAGACGTTGAAACAATAATATCATTGGTGAAAGCATATAGGTAATAATACGGTACGTCACAACACGAAACACGATCCATGATTGGCTTTCGCGTTCTGTCCTCTAATTGGCCGATTTAGAATTCCGTTTGCAATGGATGTGTGGTGTTTGTTTGTCGCGAGTGGGTTAACTTTTTCATTATTAAGTAGTTTTAAGAATAGTGTAAATAACAGCCAGTGCTCATCGTGTTCCGAAATTATTCTTCGTATCGATGTTGTAAATATTTATTCAAAATATCTGACTTTAATCGTACACAGTCAATATATTGTCAATATTCTCCACTCACCGTACTGTACGTAAGCATAGTATTAATACCTGGATCGATTTTTCAATATTCGGCAACCTTCAATTTCAATATTAATATTTCAATATTAACGTTATTATCATAAAGATACAAAGATAATACGCAGCAAGTTATTTCTTACCGTGTAACTGAATTCGATATAGACACAAAGAGAACGTGCGTAGAAGCCCCTTCTGTCCTTGTCTAATGAGGTATACACATCAACGCCGCTCGCTGATCGGTAATACACTTATATATATATTTACTGTATGATTGTGCATACGTTAGTAGACAAGGGGCCGTTGTAACGTTTTGTTTTTATTCCTATATTACTCTTTTAGCTCGCTCACGCGTTCTATCTTTATACACATCTCTATGTTTATTATTGATCGTGTCTGAGCTTCTATAAGGCTATGATTACATCGTATGGATTATAGATTTTTTATTTTTGTTACTGCTAAAATCATACAGATGATTTAGACAAAGTTAATGTTGCTTTTTATCGAGATGTAGGGACTTATTAGAAACTATGTAAAATGTATTTATATAGAAACATAATTACGCATACATATATATATATATATATCATATAATGCATACATTATATGTCCATATATATATATATATATATATTTATATTGGATTATATTATATACATATATTACACATGTCACACATATCACATCACATATGTATACATTATGTATTACATATACATTAATATATGTATTTGACTGACGTATTTGTATTCGATATATTTGATTGACGTATTCATATTCGATATATTTGATTGACGTATTCGCCAGAACGTGCATCTACAGCGACCCTATCATAACAGACTTAACACGTTGAACACCACAGTTTTGCGATTTTCAAATTAAACCACGTGTGTGCCGACATACTACTCACTGTTATTTGCTTTAATCGAAAATGTCTTGAATAGAAAATTCATCATAGATACTATAAGATACTACATACTACTAGATACTACAAGACTAACGTGGTTAACGTGGTATTGAACGTGTTAAAATAATCATCGATCGCGTGTCAGTTTTCCGTACAATCATTCGAATGACGTAGTATATACTCCGCCACTTGTTATTAATTCCCGCGTTCTAGATATCGTGTTTCACTTTTGTCCGCGTGTCGATCGTCTCTGATCGCCACGCCACTTCAACAACAACAGAGCGCTTCGGACACGATCTCGCGTATCCCGTGAGTTAACAGGCGTCGTTATTAATTTCCCACGCGCGCGTGTTACAATTTTGGACTTAAACGCGGAACACGTACGATGAGAACGCGTTGATCCTTGTCGCGAGCGTGCAGCGCGGTGTGAAACTGTCTTCGTTGCGCGCGCAACGCGTGCTGTTGACCCATCGTCATGGCAACCGTGCGACGAGTCTACACTCGTCCAAGGTGGATGGACTGCGGCCTGACGCGGCCGAACAGAAGTCAGTGCACGCGCGGACGTCAAGCCGTATGTTCATGTTCTCTCTGTGGGAAATCGGAGTGACGTTTGACTTTGCCCGCGTTGTTCGTACTGCCGGTTTAGAGTGCTTGTGTTTTCTGTATCACTGGACGAGAGGGGGATCCTTAAGGCCGGCATTCATCGTGGCTAGACAGATCATGGAGTGACTGTTCGTCGATCAAACAAATAAGGTATGTGTACATCTAATTACAATTTATATCTTTATCGATACTTACTGGCGCGGGGTTTTTATCGAACCGAAAGTTACAAGGCTAAGAATGTTCTCGTGACACAGTTAACATTAGAACTATCGACGAGCAACGTACAACACTTGTAACAACGAAGTCAAAATAAAAGCTATGCATTTTCAAAAACCTACTGCTGGAGATCTAGGATAATTATATGAAAAAATTAAGAATTGATTGTTATGATTACGGTGATATATAGTTCTAGTATTAAAAAATGTGCACGCGATAATATCGTTACGAGATCGTTGACTAACGCTTACTCGTCAGGTGGTAAAATTGAAACGATAAAACTGATAGGTTATTGAAATCGTTTTCGCGGAACATGGCAGGGCATACATTGTAAAAAGAACTAAGTGGCTTATGTGTGGATTCAGCAATCAATATTATATTGATACTGCGTTCGATAACATATCTCGATCATGATTCTCTTATACAATTTTATTAATATTATTAACAAATTTATTAACAAAATGACAAGTTATAGATTATCATTATTAATTAATTCTCTTGCATAGGGATTTCTCTACTTAAAAGTAAATCGTACAAATTACAAGTTATTACATTCTACTCGACTATCTATTTTCATTTTATTTATTCAAATTCCATATGTATATATATATATATTCTTTTTTGTAAAATTATAAAAGTATAAAAGAATTCATAATCTATAATTTTTAACTTGCTAACTCAATGATATTGTCAGAATTAAATAATTGTGCAAGAAGGTCCATAAAACGCGCGAAAAGAAAAAGAAAAGATGGCTTCCTATTCAAATTTAGGCGCGAAATGATTAATCCAATATTCTTTACATGTAATATTGTTACACGACGAAAATTCGCAACGATATACGTTTTAATACCTAGAAATGTATAACTATCGTCTGTAGGACGACACCGGGATGCGTCGGAATACGTTAATGGAAACGAATGTTTCTCAAGTGCTTCAGTCTCTGTCAACCATCGGTCGAGTGGTTCGCTCTGCTTTTAGTTTTTGAAGATCGAGTTAGAAGTGAGTGCGCCGTTTATCAGGTTACGATGAAAGCGACGTTATCCTCGGGCTGAATGCACTTTCGTGATTTTTTCCCCCGTCGTTTCGATTTTGAACGGGGATAAAAAAGCTTTTCACCTGGACCATCGATCCTTTTAAATAATCCTCGCGTTGTTCGCGTAGACATAACCGTGGCTTTTTTGTTCGATTTTGGAGAACTTGGACATTCAGAAAATTGCCAGCGCGTTTTTCTAAAGTAGAATAAATTATACTTATTCTTGAATAATTCGAAAAAATTTTTATGCAGAGGTTCATTTCTCATAATTAGCAAGTTTCAGAATTTAACGATATGAAAGACATTTTAAGCTCAGTTTATTCTGTTTTTCTTTTTAAACTAAATACACTAAAACAATCTCGATCGTGTAGTAGAATAAATAGTAGGTATATTTTTAAAACGGTAGTTGGATTTCAAAATTGTATATCTTAGTCTCATTATTTTTAGTGGAGGAAAAAAGTTGACTAAAATATTTTCAAATTTCTATCTCATTATCTTCATGAAGTTATTTTCTTTATATCTACCTATTATGAAATTGTTATTTAGTTTTCTGTAAAATAATGTTCTCCGCTTTTATCAATACTCGTGCAATAATTCTTTGTAACTTATTTCAAATCTCATACGATTCTCTATCTTCTGATATGTCGCAACGTTCTAACAACAACAACAACAACAACAACAACAACAACAACATTTAATAATAATAATAATATTTATTAACTTCGGCTTTTGCTGTTTCGAGTTACATGTCTTAACTGTTCATTCATCCATACAAATCTTCACGTACATATTTATGAATTATAGAACGACACTTATAAGTTATTAATAAACCTACATATATGTTACTTGTTCATAACTTTGATTTAGTTTTGCACTTTCATTTTCCTTTTTCTCTAAGGAGCGAATCCAGTTAACTGCCTATTCACAATATTTTTCATCTCCAATTCTTTTCATATCACCTCTCAACTTCTCCATTCTCTTGCACTTCGCTACACAGTGCTTCAACTTTCCTTCCCTATTATTACATAATTCTCACCTCTTTTTATCTTCCTCCAACAAAAATCTATTCGGTCTCTCGAAGTTGCCGCATCTTACCCTTGCCATTTTTGACTATCGTCTTCACCACGTTTATCTAGGTATTCTGGCCTAGCTTCGCATCCAATTCATAGCACTGTAATAGCAAAGTCCTTCATAAAATCTCCCCTATCAAACCTTCAGTATTTTAAACATTAAATCACATCCTCCACGTATATTTACGCTAAGCAAATATCATATGTGTATATTCGACTCGTGAATCGAAACGAAACATCGAGTATTCATAGAAGGATTGAGATGTGGTATCGAGTGAACCGGAAGTTGTTCAGAGGCTCATGAAGTTGCCGAGCAACACCACCACTCTAATTCAAACGATGTAATTCGACGCAAGATCGTTGGACCAGTTGGCGGTACACACAAAATGGCGTCTATCAACGGGATGCGGCTTGGTTTAAAAGAGCTTGGCCAAATTTCGGCTTGATGGAAACTGTAGACGCGCCGACTTCCGCTTTACTCTAGCGTTTCAAGGTTGCCACCGCGAAGACGCGCTCTAGTCTAAATAGCTCCTTTCCGAATAAGCTCGTCCCCACCGTCTTTGTTTTCGTTCCACCTTCACCGTTCAAAAGGATCCGTGGCTGCTCAAAGCGAGAAGAAGCTTCTCCAGTATTCCGTTCACGAACCCTCGTATGCATTTGTATCCGACCCGTAGTCGTTTGTCCATTTAGGCGACACGACAAACCCGAAACAAGACTGCAGCACGTCTTTTCTCTGTAGTCTAAACGAATTTCGAACGCGATCGTAATAAAAGTCTCTATTCTCTAACCTTTCGACAACTTTACTTGTTTGTGTGAGAAAAAGGGTTACAGTTTTTGCGATTTGATGGAAGTTTAATGCTGGAATTGTTGGAGCAAGAATAGAAAGAATGGAAGAAAAAGAAAGGATTGATCTTTGGTTCAGGACTAGCGGATTTATTAGTAAGGCTCTGTTTATTAATAATGTCTCTTTATGCAACACTATGGATAAGATATCTTGTACTTTTACTTTGTTAATAGGATGATAAATATGAAAGGGTTAACTCTTGGAATTTTTTTTTACTTGTGAAGGAGAAAGGTTTACAGTTTTCTGATTGTAATGGGAGTTTGACGTTGTAGTAAAAGGGAGCATAGAGGTGGAGAACAGGAAAAATTTTTTTTTTTATTTGTTAGAATATTTACAATCAATTCTCGTTGAGAGTTTTCAGTAGCTTCATTTGGCGTGATACAATGACATGGTTTATAATAGTTTATATTGTTGATTCTAGTTGGATCTAAAGATTTAATTTAAAGAGTATTTTCTTTTTAGTCTGCGGATCTGGTCCGTCGTGTCAAGTAGTTAGGTGACTAATAGGTTGTGGTGGTTGTTGACTCTTGTGTTATATCTGCTTCTGGACTTGTATATTTTTTCTTTAATTGTGGGTATCTTGAGGTCGCGGTGGATTGTTTCGTTGGTAACATACCAGGGATCTTAGCGTTTTCGATTGGAAGCGTTGGAGTATTTAGTTGGATTCCGTAGGTGCAGACAGGTTTTATTACGGTCTTATAGAGCGTAATTTTGTTCTGCGTGCTTAGGTTGGAGCGACGGCCAATGAGCCAATAAAATTTTTTGAGTTTGTCCCTGAGTTGCTTCGATTTGTCTGTGATGTGTTGTTTCCATGTTAATCTCCTGTCCAGAGTTATGCCCAGGTATCTGACTGTGTTCTTGTTAGGAACCGTTATATTGTTAATGGTGACCTGAGGGCAGGTTTGTTTTCGCAGCGCGAAGGTTACATGTGTGGATTTTTTTTCATTAATTTTGAAGCCCCGTTTATGGAACCACTTTTCCATAAAGTCGAGACCTCGCTGGAGAGTGCACAGGAAAAA
This sequence comes from Bombus terrestris, assembly GCF_910591885.1. NCBI lineage: Eukaryota > Metazoa > Arthropoda > Insecta > Hymenoptera > Apidae > Bombus > Bombus terrestris. The sequence goes on along the minus strand of NC_063271.1, from coordinate 5,418,688 downwards.
TGAAGGGGAAGTAAAGGGAGGATGATCTTTCATCTAGGAGTGGTAGACATATTAGTAAGATTTATTAGCAAGCACATGTCCTAGACATGGGAACGTTGGTAGTGACATCATACCTTTTAGACACATTGGAACACATGTTTGTACGAACATGATAATTATAATTAGCCAAGGACTTGTGAAAATTATGTCAATGTAAATTCCTATACCTAATAGCGAGAGTGCATGCGTCACAGAGGAAATAGAAACTATTAATTGCTATAAGCGGATTGCATGTGTAATGTATAGCTAATATGATGATGCAGTGGTAGGATACATTAATATTATAATACAAATAAGGTAATAGGATAGATCCCATAAAAGATATAAAAAATTTTACAAGATTATCTAAATGTATGAGTACATAAATTTTGTACTTGTACTTCCATGTTGTATATTGTATATAAGCTGTATTATATGTATTGGTGACCTATATTATATGATAGAGAAGTAAAATTTTCATTAAATGTAAAATAAAATAAAAGTATTGATTTCCATAATTTGCTCTTCATTTACAGTTAATTACTTCGATATAATTTTGTTACATACACAAATGAGGAATATAGAAATTCCTATTTGTCTTTCGGCGAAGGAAACTTTGTCACGCTAATTAAGCAATTTCGATTGGTTAGTATCATCGTCTTTTATTTTTATATCGAAATGCGTAATTCGTTCGATTTCAAGCACTGTTTACCAAGCTTAAATTTGCACGCATTTGTTTATGTTAAAGTAATTAGGTCAGAATTAATATCGGTTGCGATACGGTAATTAACGAGGGTACTTCGACGTGCCCTGTTTGTGAAATACGGTCTCGTAATATTTGAAAATAGTGAGGAATATTTTGTACCAAAATAGTAATTTTCGTTAAATTACAGATTAAAAGTATGATAATTTATTTTCATTTCATATTTAGTGGCTTAATTCTCTTATTTCGTAATCTAAATTACAATCAAATGTAAATTATCTTAAATCACAATATATTTCATACCATATTTACATTTATACAAATTAAAACTAAACCAGTCGAAATTGATTTATTCTTATTAATACTGGATTGTTTGGATTACTGGGTCGATTTATTTGTAATAACAATCCAATAATAATATCCCTTTCACAGAGATATTCCTCCCCAAATAAACTAAAGTCTCGCTCCAAGATGAAATAAACTCTCGCTCATACAGAATATTTACTCAAATTAGACTATCATCGAAGCTATTAGAAATTGAATATCGCAAGATTTTCACTTCTATTCGCAACTCGATCGAAAGAAGAAGAAGAAAAGAAAAAGGAAGAACGTGTTCGATAGGATGGTTGGATAGGATAGGATAGGATGGTCGAGGCTTATTGTTCATCGTAATACAGAGTTTTCTATAGGTTGAATCGTTCGTGATCTTTTTTTCTCTGATTGGAAAGGTACATGAAGCAGTATGCATAAGAATCGAAATTAAGGGTAACTGAGGATCATATTAAGGGCGAGATTTGCCGAGTGGTGTGTTTCGATGAATGTGGTCGGAAAAAAAGATTCGCTTCGAATTGGAACTCTTTGTTCGTTCGTGGTAAGTTGTTTTATTAATTGAGATATCCGGATCACTAAAGATTTCTTTCTTTGGGGGCTAATTGAATCGAAAGGCTCCTGCCAGCCTGAGCGGCGCACCCACTTATTTGCAGCCCAAAAAATTCGTATTTTCATGATCTTTGTTAAATGGATGATAAATTGGTTCCTAAACAAATATTCCTCTCGTCCAGCAAATGCTCGACGAGTATATTAGACGTATTACGAATCTTTACGTATCTTCGTACGTCTTTATGTATTTTATGTACACTTTGTTGGTTTGGCAACTGAGGAATGCGGACTAGTCGGTATTTGTTAAAAACCGCACCTACTCATTTATCAGTTTGAGCGGCGCACCGACTTACTTGCCAGTCTGAGCGGCGCACCAACTTACTTTCCAGCATGAGCGGTGCATCGACTTACTTGCCAGCCTGAGCGACGCACTGAGTTATTTGCCAGCCTGAGCGGTGAAGAAAGGATCTTGGTCGTCTTTGACAATCCATTAATCTTCCAATTTTATATAATAGATAAACTAAAAAAGAGAATTGGTTGATCATATTTCGTATTTGGAATTCAAACTTTAACCTTTTAATTGTCATGTATTTTTATTACCATTCTGTGTGTCTTATAACTAGAGCATGGATTTATCCCTAAATATCATAAAGCTAAATTATTGTGATTGCAGCAATACTAAATAGATATATAAGTTTTGGATATAAACAATTCGTTTTATAATTCTAATAATTTTTGCCAAAATCTATTTAAGTCTAATTTAAATACTCTATACGTGGGTTATTATAATTGAAATGATATTATAAAAACGAACAACTCCGCGCAATTACATCTCTATCTGAATAGACGTCAATGTTGATTTTATCAAAAATAGGAAATTTCAGTATAATCGTAAATAGTTGCAAAGAATTCCAGTAATAGCGAAAAGGGAAGTCTCTATAATTTGCCATTTTGATAGATTTGATAGTCTTAACTTTAAATATTCTAGAAAATATAAAAGTCCTTTGAAGATAGCAGGGTCAACGATAAAAGAAGAAGTCGAAGTATTTTCGGTTTGGCCGGTTTATTCGATCACAAAAAGGTTAAAACGAGTCGCGCATTGCTTCACCGGAAATATTTGCCTTGCGAGGAGAAAATATTTAGCTAGAGCAGAGAAAAGCCAGAGGGTTTGATGGGGTTGGAACCGCGACTTTGCGTTTGCCGAAAACGCAGCGAGAGGAATGGGGAAAAATCCTCGCCCCGATAAATTTCGAATGTTTACGAAACGGACCGGGAATTTGCAACACGCGAAACTTCGGCTTGTTGCTCTCTCGTCATGGTGAAAAATTGCGCGCGGCTTTCCCTCGAAATTCATCGATACACCGGAGGGTCGACGTCGTTTATTAAACGATTTCACGCTGGACCGAGCTGCATCGCGATTTTATAATATCCATACGGACGATATATGGACTGTGTCCGTGTACGAATACAAATTTCGTTCATTTCGATGGACTTGGTGGTTCGTGAAAATTTGCTCTACCGTCGGTATCTAACGGAACCCATCAGCTTCGTTAATTTCGAAAGGAAAGTGTTTTTTTTTTTTTTGTTTCCAAAGAATAGAAAAACTCTATTTCATATCGATTAATAAAAGTGATTTAGAAAATTTTATAGTTTAAATGGAAAATAATAGTTGCCATTTATATCTTGTTTAATATATTAAGGTTTAAACAAGTAGCTCTGCTATTCAGTAATTTAAGTAAATCAACAAAAACCAACTAAAAATCCATCAAGATTAAATCATCGTTCGGAACTTGCTATAAATTTATAGTGATTGCAATATTCCTAGTAGTAAAATTTTTCATTATTGAATAGGAAACCTTTGAATATGGAACCTATATCTTGCTTTCTCTTCCAATAAAGACAATTTAAATATAGGAGCTGCTACAGGCTGTCATGTAATTGAGCTGCGGAGTTTTCTTTGTCATAAATTACTTATCTGCTTTATTTCTATATTTATTTGTTTAAATTTTCACCTGTTATAAATCAATTGAATAAGTTTTACGATTTTTAGAAAATTTCTATTACGTGAGAATCATAGACTTCGTACAATTTTAACAGTCGGCCTCGATATTTCCTAACTACACGAGATCCAGGCATGAAATCAAGATTTCCAGGCCAAGAACAATTTAATTTTCATAAACATAAAACGCTACCCATTCTAATTAAACTTCATCTTCCGCTTCGAAATTTGACGATCAAAGTAATTGCCTGCTCGCTGCTGACTCTAATTTCTTCGTCTATATTGAGAGTTAGCGAGAAATCGTACCTCAGAGGAAGCACTAAACTCGTTCTCTCGTCACTAGAATCCGTTCTTTCGCGCGGCATTCGATTGAAATTAGAGAAACGAAAGGGGATGCACTTTCATCGATTCGCAATCGGCGCGAGAGTTGTTTCGTCGTCTCCGGAATCAAAGAGGCGAAAGTCTCGTCGTCTCGTTACCGTGAGAGTCGAGAACAACTGCATTCCTTTTTTCTCTTCACCCTTTTGTTCCGTCCCTTTCTACTTCTCGTCCTTTGTCAACCGAAGGCCGAAAGAGTTAGATGGGGGTTGAAGAAGGGAGTAGCAGGGAATGGTAGGGGAGGAAATGCGATTTGTCCTGAAAACTGTCGTTATTCGCGCTCGCTGTCATCTCGACAACGATCATCGTTTCGATCGCAGGCCGATCGACTGCGTTTATTTAGGCGCTGCTATTATTGGACGGTATTCCTTTGATTGCACGTGCGACTCATCATTGGTATTAAGTGTAGAGGATAGAGTATGATGAACTCGAGCAGCTGATGTTATATAGCGTTTTCAGTTGGAGAAGAAAGTTAATGGATATTTAGAGTCAAAGAGAGAAGTCTATTTCGGTAGAAAATTAATGGAGAAAAGAGAGATTCTTTTAGTAATTAATAGGGACTTTAGGCTATGTATTTTGATGCATAGTATGATATAGATTGTAGATTTATATATTTATGCAACGACTAATTTTATTACGTTATTTATTAATGATTAAAAGAAACTTTAGAGAAATGATATTTTATGTTCATCAAACATACTATAATATTCATATGTGATAAAATTTTTAATCAGTTGATTACCAAAAAAGAATGTAGCTTTGTATGGTTCGTATTTTAATCAAGTATAGACGGAATAAAAAGATTTCATTTAATGCAATAACGGTACAGTTTTTAATTGATAAAAATTTCAACCCTGATGAAGTTAGCTGCAACACTGATGAAACGTTGGGATAAAAGAACTATTGTACACGACTTTAATCCGAAATTTCAGATTAACAATTCTAGAAATTTTCGTTTGTTTCGCACACGGCTCTTTTTCCAATAATAAATACAGAATATTTGCCTTTATCATTTATTATCTATCGTTTCGAATGATTATAATAGTATGCCGTGTCACTGAATTAAATGTTACGGGATGATTGTTAAGTAACACATTTCTTCATAATGAAGACTATTATAACGCAGTTGAGAGCATGATGTCGAAGTTCCTGATGATTCACAGGTGAAGTATGTACATCGTAGAACAGGCTCGCAAACTAGAAATTAGTGTTAGGTAATCGGTATGCAAAGTATGAGATGACGAATGCGAGTGAATACTAATTAAGAAGAGAACTTCAGCTCAAGAGGATTGAAATGCGAATGAACGCCTGTATTTATGTCACTGGCTTTATGTTGTCAACGTCATTTGTAGCAGTACCTATATACTTAGCATAAGGGAATTATTATAGAAAAGTGAATATCAAATTTCGAATATTGGAGTTTATGAGAAACCTACATTTTGAAGTAGTATTCTGCTAGTTTCGATATTAAATTTAATATGTATTTCGTAACATATTCTCGTACGTCGCAATAAATAAAATAAGTATACAGAATATATATGTAATGGATAACAAAATAATATTTTAACAGTGGAACAACCAAAGTTTGCTTTTATTTGTTTTTCTGTAATTACTCGGAACATGTAGGTATTTTTAATTATTCTATATTTTTATTTTTTACTTTTATTCCTTATTTATTTTATACTTTTTATACAAGTTACTATGCTAACAATATACGTTCTCGTTTTACAATTTTTGTAGTATTTCATTTAAAGGAAATCTTGAATACCAACGTGAACTATACTTACCTATTTCAAAACACAATAGCTCCTTTGATACTGAAAGAACGCTGACAATAAAACATAAGCGTAGAGCATATTTCAAACACCTTTCGTATACAAAGTTTCCATGATTCTGAAATTTCCTGACAAAGAACTCCTGACATCTGTCTTTCTGGCTTTTCATACGTCGTTAAGATTGGTTGAGAAGCCTCTGTCTCGTCGCGAACAAGAAATATATTGCTCTTTCTGAGCAAGTGCAAGACTCCTTCGTATTTTGAAAGCACCGACCACCACTAAGAAATTGTCCTCTTCATACAATGAATCTCTTTTGTATTCTCTACTGTGGCTATACAAATTTTTCTTCGCCTTTCTGTAGCTTCTTTTTTTATCAGCTTCATCCATAAGTCAAACGACGAAGCGTAGTAGTTAATTTTATAAGCAGTAACTAAGTTTGTCTTTTTTCAAATTTCTATGTTCCTTTGCTCTGAAATGTAGAATTTTGATCATTTTTATCAATTCTCGAGGATGCATGGATCTAATTTTACATGAAAGGGCAATAAGTCATGGTTCCTTGCATCGTAGTACATCAGATGATATAGTTACATCATACAAATTTTATTTACCATTTGATATTATTTACTATACAGTATGTATAAGTTCTTCTTCGCTTTCCTATAATTTCTTCAGTGGATATGAAATATAAATGTTTGACAGCGAGTACAAATTTGCTATTTTCGTATTTGTTTGCTTCAAAATATTGAAATTTCGTTATTTTTATTCGACATGAGATATCTATATATCCACAGAAAAAGATGAGGAAGGAAGTTCGGCAAATTCCACTCCTTCTTCAAATTAACATTTCAAGATATGATCAACGGAACGGTAATATTTATAGAAAGATCTGGATCGGTTCCAATCCAAGTAAACTGACTTGCTTTTTCCTCGATGCCAGATAGGAAGCCGTGAAATTATTATTTTCTTTTTTTTGCGGACCTCTCTACAAATTACGAGGTCGTGCCGTTCCGCGAGTCGACGACGAACGAATCCAAAACGAAAACACGTTCTTCCTCTAATGAGTAAGCGTTTATCTTTGCTTCCATCGACAGCCGATCTATTATGCCACCGAGCTTTCTCTCGTTTCCCTTTTAGTTTAACTACGTTCCTCGGTTTTGTCATTGTTTTACGATATTAATCCAATTCCTGCAGAAAGTATATCGGTAAATAAACGACACCCCTAATTTAAAGCGTAGGCTAAATTTTCAACGAGAGTTGCAATTTCGAGAAAACCGATTTCGAAAATTCATTGCACACGCGGGGCCAAAATACACACTAGTCAAATGGGAATATAGAACAACCTGGAAAACTCATAAAGAACTTTACGATGTATACTATGAACCCAAGAGAAATTTCTGCTAAATACTTTATTTATTACCTTGAATAAGGTGTATTGTTCTCAATAAGGTAGATACAAGATCAATATTTTAATTCTTTGCTTACAGATTATCCTATGAGCGAAACAACAAATCGTAGAATACTAGTCGTCATTTAGGTAACATGTTTCTAAAGAGTTGAAAATCATCCCCCTAATCTCTCAAAAATACTCTTCCTTTTCAAAGACCTTCGAATGTAACAATTAAAGTTGTCCTAAACTTCTAAGAGAGTTGTTTATACAATTGATCAGATCAATATATTTTTGAACATATTAATTATGCACGGGTTAAAGAAATTAAAAAGTCCACAAAGCAGAACTGTTCTGTTTAACTTTTTAGAAGCTGATTATTATTTAGAAGGAGTTACCTTACAGACGATAGATATATCGCAAAGGTACCCTACCAAAATTGAAGAGCTAAAGGCAGCATGCGCTTGGCTAACAGCAGCGCGCGTACTTTTCCTTGCAGCTGTATCCACGGTGAGCGAAATAACTGCAAATATTTTCTCAAACCGATCGCGACGGCGATTTCTCAAATATATCTGACCAACTATCCGGTGTGCGCGATGTTCCGACGTACCTACTATTTGCAGCGGACAGTGGAAAAGCTTTAAGCTCGATCTGGCATCGGACCAATTTCGCGTCGATCGCGACCCCGTACACGTTTCACCGTTGCCGACCGCGCTCTGGGGGTGAGACAACCAAAAAAAAAAAAAAAAAAAAAGGAAACGGAGCTCGTGAATAACCCCATTGGCGTGTAATCAGTGCACGGGAGTGTCCAGGGGCGCTTTATTAAACCGATATGAGTTTTTCGACCACTTTTGATTTACCCACCGATTTCGACCCGTTTACCGCATCGACAATATTATCTCCGCGAGGCTCGTTAAAAAAGGCAATCGTTCCAAGCTATGGAGAGAGTGGAAGCTCGTGAATTTCCCTGGAATTGATATTCCATTTATAGAATCAAGTCTATTATGTTTCGGAGTATCGTGGTTGAGGATTGTATTTGATGGATTCTTAGAGTTTGGTTAAGGTTCGATGAGACGTGGATTTGGTCAATTTTGTTGTAATCGAAGGAATGAGATTTTTATAATATGTGAAATTTTAATGATTTTTCTCGTGATTAAATGAAACGTGCTATTGATAAATTGGCTCACGTTTCAGATTTGCGTGTAGAAGATAAGCAAAAATTGCTCGTTGCTTCGTATTTTTGGTTTCATAAGACATGAATTTGTTAGATTTTGTCTATGATCTATGTTTTGGATTTTCGTAGTCAAGAAAAAAAATTCGTTCTTTGCTTTGTATTTTTGAGAATTAAAGTCAAGGGTTTTTCTATTTCTCTTGTTTTTAGTGGAAGGTAAATCTGTTGGATTTCATTCAGGTTAAAGAAACATTTTTCTTCAATAGTATATGCAAATGGAAACTCGTAAATTTTTGTCGAATTAACGTTTTAAATTAATGTTCGCTGCAGGACAATCCTTCTTCCGTCTTTTTTATCTATTTTGTAAAATATAAATTTGTTGAATGTTTGAATAAATCTGGATGAATATATTATAATATCTCGTATTTTTTACATGCCGGCTTTATTTTTACTTCCACTGCACTCATCTTTATGAATCTGATTTTATAATACAAAATTAGATTCATAATTTACGTCGTGAGAAACATTTTCATGAAATGTTTCCGTCTAAATGTAATATAACACTAACTAAAAGTTTGGAATTATGCACTACATATTGTTTAAATCAGAAATCAGATAGAATCTTTTCGTTGCAATATTTTTTGATTGACAATCTATCGAAATAAATTAATTTAATAAAATTAGTAAGAGATATAGATATATACGAAATTGTACATATTTATTTCTATCAAAGTAAATAACAAATATTTTTCTCTAGATTATTTCACGTCTTATTTTGAATCTGACAATTCTGTATTTTTTAATACAACTGTAAAAATAATTCTAAATAACGACTTCAAGTCTTAAATTGGTAATAAATCATATTACGAAGTTGTTTATAAAGAAACAATAATTATCACTCTTAAACGAGTTAAAAGAGACAGCAGCATCAGTCATTTTTAATTAATCTGCATTTAATTCTATATATTTGTATTACGTTCTCTTTAGAAGAGGGTGGAAGGTCGAAACATAATGGATCGCTATCTCTGGCGGGATGTCGTGATCCCGGCTTTTCTTTGGCCACAATTAGTCGCCAGTACCGAAGGGGTTCCACGAGAATCCCCTTAAGATGGGGAGATTTCGTGGCGCGTAACCACCAAGGGCCAGCTTAACTTCGCGAAACATAATTAAACCGCCTTAAAGTTTTCCATTCCGTGTTAATTCCTGCTTTTATCAGTGCTGGTTTGGTCTGTAAAACGCCTTTTTAAATATCGTGCCAAATTCCTATCTTTAGTAGCCCTGTTGAATAATATGGCTCGTAGACCAGCCAGTGTAAATTTTTACTTGAAAAATCGCATACTTTTGTAACGAAAAGGAAATAATTAAGATCTCCCTTAATTATTTCATTTTGGAAGTTAATCAATTCGAAAGACTTTAACCGATTAAGGATTAATACTTTTAATTTTTGTTTCTCGTTATATCTTCATTTTAGATTTAATCCGACGTTTTTCATATGTATACGATTCATGCGTATGTTTTCGTATGCGATTCAAGTAACATTCGATAATCAGTTCATCAAATCCATCTTCCTTCGTCTGAAGTGGATTCGGTTGGTAATTAAGTGATTGCGGCTTTTGTCAATACCACCTAATGACAAAATTCGCAATCACTTACTTGCCAACCCAATAGTTCGTACTAACAAGCACTCGATAAATTATTTTCAGAATCCATCGAATAGTTGGATATATTTTCGAATATATGAAACTTATAAATTCATGCTTCCATTTGATGAAACATTCAACGACGTGCAAAGATCCTCGTTTATTATTTATGATTAACTCTGCCGCGGCGAGTGAATCCGCTCGGCAACGGCACTAATTTCAATTGTAATAAGGTTATCCGACGCGGTGTAGAACAGCGTAATTCGAAGGATGCTAGACGCCGAGTAAATTTGGACGAGCACGTGCGTCCGCGCAGATGTTGCCGAATGACGACATGTATAAACTTGGAATTTAGAGTATGATGGAAACAGTCTGGAATCGGTAGACGGTATCAAGAGCTTTCGCAGTTGCCTATGGTGTCATCGCCGTTGCTATCCAATCCGGAGTTAGAAGCTCCCGGTTACGTATTTCTGTTAGTACGTAAATCCATCGTGCTTCCGGAACTGGGAAATTGATTGCTCTATAAATCGTTTCAAACATATTGTGTAGATGTATTACTGTTCTTTCTCATATGTTTCGGATAGATATTTAGTGAATTTCACAATTTGATCGTGTATTTTAGGTAGTGAGTATTTTCGATGTTTTAAATTTTTTGTATGTTTAACCTATCGGATAGTATATTTTAGGGATTAGATATTTTACGAGGTTTATTCTCTTTTATATACTCACTTTAAATATTGGACAGGCGATATGTTCGAATTTTTTATACCTTTGTATGTATTATAGATTTTTCAACTTTTCAAACATTAAATATATGTCAGATAATTTGTCAATTCACTAGCTTTCTTTCAAATCGGTACCTATTTTAAACTTTTTCAAATATATTTTAGAAATTTGGTATTTTAGGAGCTTGATCTTTTTACTCGGTTTAAGTATTAAATAATCTGCGTACCACAGATTTGTCGTACATATTGGGTTGGCAACTAAGCGATTGCGAATTTCGCATTACCATTTAATGACAAAATCCGTAATCACTTAATTGCCAACCCAATAGAAGAGGCTTTACTCGTATTGGTAATTTGTAAAATTTCAGTAATATTAGTTTAATGGTGCAAGAGTTCGATGTCTACATATGTACTGCATTTACCATCTCAACTCCTCAATCGTTGGTGAGAGTGAATCGTCCTGGGTAAATTGGTTTCACGAAACGACAGAGGGTTGCCCGAAGAATTATACTTTTCCAGGAGTAATCTTGTTTTTCTGCACGATCCCCTTACGTCTAAAAATTAGATTCTTTCTCGGAGAATGGCTCGTTCCGGCCATTTTATGTCTTTCAATTTCGATCGACTACTTCCTTACGTTCGAAGGAAGGCTTCCGAGGGATGATTTGCATACACGAAATGCCCGTTTGGGATTCGTATGTATGTGTACGCCGTGGGGGTTGGAATTAATTCGGGGGTTCCGAATTGCTGTTACGCTTTGATGCTGCGATTGTACACGAACCTTGATAACTGTGAACGTAAATTGTTTTGAGAGATGGGATGGACTACAGGGTGTGTTTCGATTCTCATGAAAACTGGTGTATGTAAATATCTATCACATTGCGATATATCAAATATTCGAGTTTGTTATATAAATTTTTTCAACCGCCTTTTCCAATAAATATTTCTATCTTTCTATATGTTATTTTATATATACGTATAAAGTTTAAAATCTGAATGCGAAAGATGCGCCGCTTTATCAAAACGATTGTTTGCCGACTAAACTCTCGCAATTAATTAAAAATTCTCGGTTTCTCGGTGAAACTCGCCTAAACTTCTCGCGAAATAAACCTTTTACGTTCCATTCTAAAAAAACAATGGAGCACACGAAATTCGTTCCACATACGTCTAATATAATAATAGAAAAGAAACAAAAAGTTGGAGAGAGAACGGAGTCGTTAACCGGACCGAGTTCGCTCTCGAAAGTCGAAAGTTCTTTCGGAGTCACTCTCGAGTCGCGCGAACGCGACAAAAAGCCGAGCTAAGTACGAGACAAAGAAGGCCTTCACCAACTTTCCTTATCAATGCATCAAGCGGTTGGCCTGGACGATAGAATTACCCCACGAGACTTTTTCCACTTTTCTTGCGGCCATGGCCTGCACAATAGGGCCTGCCAGCGAACGGTACATGGGAATACTAAATTTTAAAAGTAAGCCCCGGCAACCGCGAAATTTATAGCCGGCACGACTACAAGTTTACAATTACACGGAAGAACGAGGACGGGGGAATCCGCATCTTAATCCCCTTTTTATCTCTGTCCTATCTTCATCCGTTCCACTTCTTCCCCTGTTCGTCCCCTTTTGGCCAGCTATCCGTGACGCTTCGAGGATAATTTGCTGACCAAGTCATCTCCCTATCCACCTTCATTTGCGAGGATACATACAGATGCGAGACTAGTAATGATCGTAGTATAGAAATTCGATCTTGGGATTACGGGAAGATAGATAGATTTTCCTATGTATGAAAATTAATCGATCGATTTCATCGTCACTGGTTTATTAGGCTAACGAAACTATCGATGAGTTACTGTATGTTTGAATTAGATGTGTTACTTTCTACTTTGATCGATAACATGCAATCGTAACTGTAAGTTAAAATATAATTTTGAAATCTTATAAGTTTCTTTATTGTATGCTGCGTTTGCTACGCTAGAAAAATTATTTCTTTTTTTTTTTATCATTCACATCCTGCGCCATTTCAACTTCTCAGTTCACTCGCCCATTTTCCTTTTCCCCATTTGGATATCTATAAGGGTCTTTCATTCGAATTTTTTCCATTCACGCGGAAAACGAGATTCGCGTTACAGTCGATAGTCAGACGGTATAATTTTCGCGAAAGCGATGTCCTTTGCCTTCCGCAAAGAAAAATGTTCTTTCTTTAATGACGTGTCACTGGCGCGAACTTAGGGGTCTGCTTTCTATTAAAACTTACTCACGGGATTGTTTTCCAACGAAGACTTCTCGTTTCAACCCCTCCACTGGCGAAACTCCTCGCTTCGAGGTTCTTGGTTTCAGAAGCGTTGATGAAGGGGGAAGTCGAGGTTTGGTAACGATCGCGATCTCGAGAGGTAAATACACTGGTTTAGGAAACTATTCCACCACTTACCGTAGAAAACTTTCACGCTCATATTGTGTGTGTTGTATAAAACATTTTGTTGAAAACATTTGTAACTTCGTTTGCACCGTAACCTGCTCCAGCCATTAGGATTATACCGTAGGACTCGTTATATATTCGTAAAAGGTTTCTATAGGTGTGCGAATACTTTCACGAGCTACCATAACGTTGACGAAATAAATCTTCGAGGAAAAAGGATTGCGATACTTAAATTTCTTTCGAAAAATGGAAAAGAAGAGATAAATGTGGAAATATTTCTTTTAGGAAATGATGTGATTTAAAACATATGAAAATGTACACGTTCTTTGATACGAAATATGCTGAAAGAACTTCAAAAGGAAGCAGTACTCATAGTTGAGGAGTTAATATTTCTAGTACCTAGCGCGTTTCAAAGGTGCCGGCTAAATATAAAGAAAATAGAAGCACGATGTTTCCATAATTTCTCCGATGTTTCTCGTTTTTTAAATTTGCCATTACGTCGAAATATCCTTCATCTTTCGCCTTTAAATCTAAGAACATTTCCCGTCTAACCTTTGAAAGTTACATTTAGAATACAAACTTTTTGTATCTTTCGTAGCCTCTAGAAACGAAAAAAGGAAATTTCTCTTAATTTCTTTCGACGATGGGGCATATTAAAATGGTAGATGAATATGTTAAAAGATATAATTTAAACAAAATCGTTATTCACGATAGATTTTTCAGCGATCTGCTTAATTCACTTCTTGATAATCACTTTAGAGGTAAACAAACATCGCGCATCGCAATAACAATTGCTTCGTCAATTTTCTAATTTGAGATAACTCCAAGTACCAACGAAGAGAGAGAGAGAGAGAGAGAGAGAGACATAACTGTTAACGAGGCTTGCGATAATTCAAACGGACGAGAACAGAAGTTAAACTTGTTCGAGTCTGTTGGTCCCTCGAGCCACCAAAGCCGCCCTGCGAAATCATTTGGCTAACGAATCGCGTAGTTTCCCATTGAAACGCCTTCGTTTCCGTCTTGACTGCACCGACGAACAAGTTCCACGTCGCTCCACTACTCTCCTTTTGGAATGATTCTCGAAAAATACTCTTCCTCTCTTTTTATCAAGTCTCGACCTTCGACAAACTTTCTCTCGGCCGGCACAACTTTCCTCGCCAACTTCACTCTCTTCCACCTTCTCTGCCTTCTTCACCTCGTCTGCGAGATCGAGAACGAGCCTCGATGTTCAGTGTTCTTAACAAGTTCCTTAAGCTTTTGTTTCACGTATGGTTCGAACCTACTCTCCTATTCTTCCAACCTTCTTTGACTTCTTGAACTTTTTTGTTTTGTTTGGTCCCTGTTCGTTAGTTTCTAATATTACACAATTGGCCGAGTATTTGTAAGAAATTATCGAGAAGAAAAGGAAAATAGATAACATGCCACGAAACCACAAGGAAAGACAACTATCGTCCCTTAGAAATAGCTCAAACGAAAACAAATAGCATGTAATATTCCACGGTTAAAGAAAATGTAAAATTCTACGTTGAAAATTTTCGTCTCAAACGATGTAATTTATTTTTGATTCTGCGATGTTACTTTTGATAGAAAAATATTTAACTGGGTTAAAAGAGGACAATTCGAATTTTTCGAAGACTTCGGTACCGAGTAATGGGAGCAAGATAAGATCCTTGGATGTTCTTCAATGTTCATTGTTCCGGGTTTTCTTGAATACAAAATGTGAGATTCAGAAGTTTTCTTCCATGGAACATAGAGCGCAACGTAGCTCTCGTTATACGAAGGCTTTTTATTCTTCTCGAAAAAATATGCTGATTTATTTACACGAAGAAGAGTAAGTTTCGCGAAGAAGTTTTTTAACGGAATTTCCTGTAAGAGGTTGTTAAACAGAAAGATGACTTTCGCGAACTATGTAATTCCTTTTACCTTGTTAGCCGATCTTTCCTGTTTGCATTATTTTATACAATTTTACAAAGTTTAAAAATTGTATTTCACGAAGTTTCGAAATTGTATTTACCGAAGAAAATCGATCCAAGTTTTACGATACATTTGTACCGAGACCAAGCAAATCATATTGGCTATTAAAAATTAGAAAGAAATTTTTTTTTACAAAATTGAAAAAATGTTACTATCGTATGCTTATGCACTAGTTAACTAGAAGCTTAAATCAATGATATACATGTATATGTAAAATAAAATAAATAATATGCTGATTTGTAATTAAAAATGTATTCCGCTCCGTTTCAAGCTGATTATCAGTTTTTTAATACAACACCAATGACGAGGAGAGAAATCTATCCTGAAGCGGAATACAAGAATAAAAGCGGAAGCATCCTCGTCTGCCAAGTATTCGGCGGATTCGTCGGCTAATTTCGAACCGTTTAATTAACCACCGCGCCGTTTCAATTTCTGCTCCTCGGCGCGCTGCATAATCGAAAACGATAAATCCCACAGAATCGCACGTTTCACCATCCAATCGCCCTTAGTTTTCAACGACAATCGACCAACAGCATCGCGAAACAATATCGCGGCCGAGCCATGGAATAACTGGCGAAATTTTATTTTTGCAATCTCTACGCGTTATAGTGGTCAATTTTCAAAGCGAAGTGGTAGTACAAATAGAAACTAAATTGATTTCATCAAATCAAACACGCATCCCATCTAATACGCTTTATGTTAACATTTTTTCGGTTAATATATTTCATATCGAAATCTTAGTCATGCCGCTTATATTCGTAAAACTATAAAAACGTAATAACCGTTCTTTCTTCGTTCTTCGTGCAAGATTCAACCCCTAATCCCAAACACCATAACGTCGGTCACGTGGAATCTTTTATCTGAGAAGCTTCGGTGCTGCTGCAACCATTTCCGCCATGTCGTCGTCCTATGGACGAGCTTCTTAAAATAGTCGGAAATTCGACGTGTCTAGGTTAGCCTGCGTGTCTGGTCTTCTTCTGGAAAGGCTAGAAGATAGCGGAGGAACGAAATGCGCTGGAGGAACAGAGAATTTCCTTGGTAGCTTCTTTTTAGCTAGATCTCCATTGGTGGAGGTTTTCTCTCCGCTAAAGCGTCGAAGAGAGATGTTTATCGGGCAGGCTGCAAAAGGAGTTAGGTTGCCGAGGATCGTCTCTTTTGCCACCTACGAGGGTGTCTTCACTCTGATATTTACGTTCTCCTTTCCTGGGAATATTCTTCCTTTACGTGGTTACTTCTTTTTCGCGGTCTGTTAGTTGAAAAGTGTTACAAGCAGAAGAGAATATTCTTCGAGCTCCTCGAGTAAAAAAGACTTTCAATTTGTTCCCGTTTTTTCTCTTAGTTTTTGATTTGGCGAACGCTTAGGAGAGATGGAGCGAAAATTCCGCGAATAGATACGGGGGAATAATTTGTGGAAGTTTATTCAGCATAATATCATAGTAGGATTCAACCAACTGTAACTGTGTTTTAACGTATGAAATGTCTGATTTTGAAGGGAATCGGTCTTTACTGAATTCTGAAACTGTATTATTTAATGCAAACTGTATGTTTAATTATAAAACTGTTTATATATGTATGTGAACGTTACGTATCAGTGTACATTAGCGTAAAAAATTGGAATTGTACATGAAAAACGCAGTCCTCAACTCTAATGTGCTATACAGTGATACATCTGCAAACGTACAAATATTTATACGAAAATTTCATGCATGATATTGTAGATATAGCTTAAATATACGGTGAAAAAAAAAGAATATTTTCGAGATAAATGACATAAAAGAGACACCATAATTTTACATAATTTTACATCCATAGAGGCATTAGTTAACATATAATAAAGTCTAGTTGGTAGAACAAGTGACGTTTACCTATTACTATTTGCGGTGTTCGAATCGTATTCCCTCATTTAACAGTGGACCAATAATAAACAGTCTAATATTGTTAGCAACGATTCACATAGTCCTATTACACGCGTTGACCGAATTTCACCGCTTATGTGTGGAGCTACGATCAGCTTCAATATTTGTATTGATTCAAGTGCGAACGATCCAACGCCGATTAATTAGCAAAATGTGTATTTGTTTCCAAGTTAATGCAACAAGATCGCCCGGAATCGCTTCCGTTGTTTCATTTAGGGCCGCACCCGACGACCATCGATCCTCTATCGCTCGAGTATCGACAAACAAAACTCTGTCAAGCGACTCTATCGCTAATATAGACGAACGGAACTACGTACAACCAGAGGATACGATAATCGATCCTTCGTAATATCTGTGCAAGCTATTTTTCATTTTTATTGAAATTTTATTGTACGCTTCATCAAAATATTAGAGACGTAGGTGTGGAAAATTTCAAGAAAATTCAACGTGGACGATTATTTTAGAGAAGCAAGTGTAATAATTACCGTGTTTAATAAAAGAAGAAAATAGAAATGGTGTTTTATATTTTAGAACGTGTTAAATTTCGTGTATATCTTCTTCTAATTTTTTACACATTCTTCATTTCATAAAACGTTAGAGAAGCAGATAAAAAGTTTTATTCAAATAATCCTCATAGAAGAGCAGATTAATGTGCTTTAATTAGTACTGGGTACAAAAGCACGTTCGTTTTGTCAATTACACTAATTAAAATTCCCCTAGTCTTCCAAAAAGTGGTAAAATATTCTACCTATCTCGAGACACCTTTTTCTTCCGATTATTCCCCTTATTTCGTATATCTGTGTTAAATTTATCATTATCCTCTAAAATAGGAATCTTTACAATTTTTTTTTTACTACAAATCTTTAAGTCAAATCACCTCTTTCCAATATACGTACACACGATGAGGAAAGTACTCGAACCCTTGTAAATATCTTTTATGAATATATAATATATGTGTTGTATAAAACATTTTAAAATTTTATTAGCAAAAATTTGTTAGAAACCGGTCTGAGTCGTAAGATTCTCGAGCCACTGTATATTCGTTTGGAAGAGCTCACTACCCTCGGAGCTTGGGTTTTAAAAACAAAATACTTGGCCGAATGACTCCGTAATCGTGAAATAGGATACAAATTTTGTCCCGTATATCGTCGGTCGTTCGGTATTCAAGAAAATACGAGGTAATTTTTGTTAAACGAGTCGGTCTGTTTACCGAAAACTTGCGACAAGGCAAAGTAGAAGAAGAAGAAGAAGAAAATGAGGAGGGTTGAGAGACTCGTCTCTCGAAGACTTGTCATATCCTGGCTGGCATAAATTTTACCTTTTCGTCCCCCCTTCCCTATCTGCGATAAATGTTACGAAACAAGCAATTTCGTCGTTTCAACCCCCGAACAAAACTTTAACCCCCTTCTGACATTCTTCCTTTCTCGTCCGATTCGTATTCGTCGACAAACCGCGAAATTTGCAAGTAAATGAACGAGGGGAAAGCCGAAACGTCCGTCTTGCCGGGACTTGCCTTCTTCTTTCCACTAGTGGGACAATTTGGACGAAGTAAGGACGGATTTACGTCTCTTGCAGCGCAGCGTTCGGAATAATTAATTTCAGGTCGTTTTTATAACGTGCACGTGCATCTTTTACTGTTTTTTTGTGATATGTGTTTCTCATATGTTTGATATATGTAGATTCTTAGTTATTTCGATTAGTTTTACTTATCTTTAGGATAACCGTTAATTCATTAACGCTCAATAAAGAAATCCAAGCATTTTTCTGATTTTAATATTAATGGAGATTAGTCTAATTTAAAATCTAATTAATATACAGATATTGCCAAATTGAAATACTATACGTGTGTGTGTAAAACTGAAGAAAACAACTTATACCAACCAGTTTGTCATTTAGTCTTATTTAGTCTACAAACGCTTCTAACATCTACTTAGAAATATAGATAAGTCAAACAGTTAGCGAATCATTTAAAATTCTAAAGAGTTAAGGATCGAACAAAAGACAGTAAGCCAGAGAAGAAAAACGGGAGTGAAAATCGAAAAGGGAATGAAAGAAGGAGACAAGCTCGACCGGTAGAGCACTAATTAATCGTCGAAACTTTTAACGGATTCGTACTTCACCCTCTACCGAGCTCTCTGTTTCTCTTTCATCCGATTGTTTCGACCCTCTCGCCTCTATCTTTTGCCTCTCCTCGCTACGTTCGGTTCGCCCCACTTTTTTGTTTCGCCTTTTTCCCCCTGATTTTTTCCCCCTTTTGTTTTGTTTTTGTCTGTGTGTATTCGTTTCACCGTGCTCGACTTTGCGACACGGTTGCGTCGCGACGCCAGGATTTATATGGCTATCGAGTACAGGGTGTTCGGCTCTCTGAATTTTGGATCGCTGGTTTGGGAACGCGACATACCGACCGGTTAATTGGACGTAGATTTTTTCCACTGCTTTCCGCGTATATTTTTTAATTTCAAGGTTTGCGCCTGACGCGAATGGCAAGTAGAAGATGGATGCCACTTTCTGGATAGAACAGACAGGCAGAATTTATTCTTTGTAAGTAGGACATTTATTTTGAACAATTCTTGTTTCAAATGAAATTTGGAGTCAATTATTCTCGTGTTATTGATCATTATTGCATATATTGTTGTATATTTCGAATTACTTATTCTCGCGAAATTAATATTTTTGTAGCCATATTTTACATTTAGTTGCACGCTCGATCTTATACAGACATTCAATTTTATCGAAACACGGTATTTTCTGTATTTAATATTCTATTACTCATCTACTCGTATTTGTCCAACCACAATATTTTCTGTATTTAACTTTCGATTATTTGGTTATCCATTTTCTTCAAAACATCAATCGGTGTTCTTGAAATGTGGCTTCCTTTTAAAGAGATTTTAATTCTTTCTGTCTTGAAAATGTATTAAAGTATTGTCGAATGAAATATGCTTGAAACCATGATATTTACTTACGAATATCGCTGTTGTGCAGTTCTATGTACACATTATACTTTTATTTTATTGATTGCGCTATGTAATGATAAAGTATGCGATAATTTTGTATGAATTATTTTAATATTTTTTTCCACAATACCTTCCCTAGTTAACAAAAGCCTCCTCGTCATTCATTCCGTTTACCTTAATTTTCGCCTTTGTCTTGAACCATTCCGTTCCACTTCCGCTGGTTCACTTAGTCTTCCACCTGGGTCTTTACGAACATCGGCCAAACTATTCGTCACTCAGCGCCGTGAAACGTCCCGAAAACATAAATTTCCACTGACGAGAGACAACTTTCCAACTTCTCTTGTCAACCATGCTGTCAACTGGATTCTTTGGCCTGGAAAGTCAACTCGCGGATTAACCGGTCAGCTGGAAGCTACAGGAAGCGCTATTTCTAATTTGTTCTGTTCCTGTTTCCTTCCTTTTTGTATCGCGATTAATCACCAAGCTTGAGCTGAAATATAGCGCGAATATCAGTAGCTATAACATTATAACAATATAATATTCTATAAAAAGAACTATTCTCATTTAGAAATAATCTGTCTTTCTTAAATAAAATCATTTTTCGATCAATTTATTTTTCAATGATTTGTTTTAACAAATTTGATCTGTAAAATCGGTCTCTTAGATTCATATAAAATTTTCACATAAACATCCCACTATAATTTCCGCAAGTTTGAGATTTCTTTTTAAATAAACACAAGCGTGTGATTTTTCAAAGATACTCTGTGATCATCTCCTTAGATTTTTCTTAATAATTTGCTAGACTTTCCAATTAATAATCTCCAATTAATGCTCGTATACACCAGCAGAACTAAAATTAAAATTGGCGAAATTAATTTTACTAGTCTATAACTTTGATTACATTTTGTTCTACTTGTTTAACACCGCGAGAAACACGCGCGTCCATTCTTCCTGGAATAATAACAAATGTTGCGAGTCTTCATCAAGAAGGAGAGTCGAGAAAGGGCTTTGTTTGACCTTTTGGCCATTACGATGATAATCAATGTAATTAAGCTTGGCGTCGTAACAGAGCAGGCAAAGGTATACAATGATTACGGCTGACTGTTCCAAGATTAAACGCCGAACGACGAGGAACGAGATTAAATAGAGTTTTCATCGGTGAGGAAAGGAAGAGGCAGAGGACGGCATGCTCTTCTTTAAATAGAATCTTCGCGAAAAGACTTGGGCGCAATTAAAACGGCTATTAACGTGGCTACGCGTTATAGGAGATCTGTGAATTATCGTTTGGTACAGGTTTAATAAATCGTTTTATTACGCGCGAAACTCGCAGGAGGAAAATATGACAGTACATTTCTCTTCATCTTTTTCATTTTAATGTCGTGCCATTAAAATTACACGTTGTTATAACTAAAATGTAGTATTTTGACACGATGTAGGCAAGAACGTAATTTCTTGTTTTTTTAATAACGACAACCTTCAGATTGAATTCCGTAGTTTAGTCGTTTGGAAAGTCTGGTTAAATCACGTGGAAATTATTTGCATAAAATATATGAAAGTTTATCGATGAAGATTTTTTGATATTCGGAAAAGCTGAAATAGGTGAAAGTTTCCTTTAAAAAAGGACGTTCCATATGTATGTTTCGGGCAGAAATTTTCAATTGTGCGCGCTTCGAGGATAAGAGAAGAACGAGAGTAAAAGACGGCATACAAAGCAAGTGTATTTTTCATTTCGATCGAGTTTGCCGAGCCGCGCGAGGGATCATGCAATTTGAATGACAATTAACGTGGTTTTACTTCACCGAAGGGAATACGACTACGTGGGATTATGCAAATCCTATGGTATAAAGACGTCGTCTTTCACGCGGATAAACGGCATACTCGATGCCGCGAAGCTTAAACCGCGATCGGAAATAGGCTGATTTCTTTCAGTTGAATCGACAGGAAACGAAAGTATCTTTTCGTGAAAAATTTCGTTAGTGAATAACGTGGATTTGTTACTGTACGAACCTTAGACTTGGTAATTTCGTCGAGAAAGAAAACCTTTAAAGCTTCTTTATATGGAAACTTGGAATAAAATTATTGTTTTAATTATTTTATGGTTATAAAATTATGAAAAGTAAAAGATATACAACGATAGTATAACGTTATACTAGTTTTGTAATTTAATATTTCAATTTATAATATCGCTATATAACTTCTATAAACTTTCTATTTCATACTACCGAAGCAAATGCAACGAGACGCAAGTATCGTAATAATCTCACCATACTAATTTGTACTTTGGATCAGACGAATGGGGTATTTAGGTTTTAATTAACTTAAAATGGGACATACGACCAAGTTACAGCATGCTTGCACATAAAATTTCAACGTCAATTCCGTCGTCTGGTCCTCTTCGTCATCAATGCTGGAAACGTTGGAAGGGACATTAATTTCCGGTCTCTCGTTGGCGTTCCTTCTTATGACCATCTTTATGTCGCTCCGACTGAATGAGATCGAAATTACACGAGTTAGTTCTATCGCAAGGTGCATGCAAAATGAGCCATTCCTCTTCTTATCGCGTAGAATACTAATAAGAGCATAGATTCATACTATCATTATTTTATAATTATTTATGATGAATTTTTAAATCTGTACGTGGTTGTCAGTTCTGTTTCTAATAGAACACTCGTCGATTGTAAATCTTTATCGCGTATAGTCAGTCTGATGATTAGCGTCTGCTAATAGTATTATAGATTTAAAGTAGACTTATTAATGGACATTAAGTCGTTAATAATTGTGCGAAACTACACGTGTTGTAGTAGAATATCATCGATTATAAATGATCGTCACATATAGTCACACGATCAATGACGATCAGTCACAGACCATTAAATTCACATATTATCATCGACAAGCGGTAATAGCAGTCTATAGTCAGGTATAGTCACTTACAGTCAGGGCTACAGTTACCGCCAGCAACGTTCTACCACATTACGTCTGCGGTCAATGACGTGAAACCTTCTAATTAGTAATATTCGTTGCTTTTTATTCACCATACGTACCAAAATGTATTCTGTCGGGAATTTCGGCGGTTTTAATGAAACCGCACTGGCGTTCTACCGTGCTCATTTGGAGCGGAACAACCGGAACAGTTATTTCAATTATCGTGTATCATAGTTGGCCAGCCAATTTTTACATTGTCCGCAGAGAACATTTGTAATGGAAACGAACGAAATAACGAATTATCGAGCGAATTTGCGAATATTTTCAACAGTTATACGCATCGAGAATTTACAAGCCGACTTTGTTTTAGAATTGTCACCTGTTGTTTTATTAATAGCATTATATCGAGGCAAGGATAATGCCATCAGCTTATCATATAAATGTCCATGTATGTCATGTAATCAGTGGTTTTGGTAATTCTTCTTCATGAATTGCCCGCGATATAATTGAGTTGTTGTCGTCTTTTTTGTTTTTCTATAGAGAATTGAACATTAATCGTATAATCTGTACATCGAAATTGAGAAATTTGCACGAAGCTGAGTTGATCAGCTTGAATTTTTATTGCAACTCGCTATTCTACGCTAATTCATTTATAATTTGGCAGTCTATCCGACCGAGACAATTTCATGGAATAAAACTGTAGGGTATGGGAGGAAAATTAATCTAGTTCGGTGTAATAGCACTCCGGTGAAAACTGGAACTTTATCCATGAATTTTCTCAAGCAAATCGAGCCTTTCGAATGTCATTTCGCGTTCTTTGCTCCGAAGTTTACGTTACACGGCGGAGCCCTAATGGCACTTAAATCGTCTCCGACATAATTCAGTTCCAATAATCGTTCTGATCGTTAATATGTCGTTCCTGCGATCCCGTTAATTCCCCATCGTGAGACCCAACGTATCTACAATCGATTACGTGCAATGGAAGCATAAAAACAAGAGTAATCATACGGTAAGATCATAATGTGAATTACGTGTGAAAAGAATCCATCGTGTCGTTTCGTGCATCATAACTTTAGTTTGTACTCTGCAAGTTCGAACCTGTGTATTTTCCTTTCCCTTGAGTCCACTCTCACTCGAATATTTGTATTCTTCTGTCTAACCTGCTAACCAAGTCTAACTAGAAATTTCAATAATTATAAGAAAAAAATAGTAACAAAGAAGAATCGCTTTTAATCGAGTTAATGTCAGTCCTTGAAAATGTAAATAAGATATAGTTCAATCGTAATAAAAAAAATCGATATGTTTAAAAATATACCACTCAGCTGTGGGCTGAATTTTAACCGAACATTTATTTCTCATCTTTCGATGGAGATTTCTTAAAACTCAAGTATCCTGCGAAACCATAGATTCATTATTTTTCCCCTTTGATAGCAATTTTTAATCGAAGAATCCCTGGAAACCATAGATTCGTTTGCCCCTCGATAATAATTTTTAATTCAAGATTCCGTGGAAAGTGCTGGATGCACGAGCACCAAGTGACGGGATGGCCAAAAAAGACGTCATTAAAACTTCATCAGGCAGCCATGAAAGGGCTCCTCTTGCGTATCAGGGGAAAGAAACGTTCGACACGAGAAATAAATTACTTAGGAAGTGCAGAGCGCGCGCGGTGTAATTCCCTGACGTTGGACAAAAAAGGGGCAATTGATCGCGGAAGATTTAGCAAACGTGCTCTACCCAACGGGGTAAACACTCCCGCAGGAGGTATCCCCGTCTGGCGATAACTCTTCGCCTCTCATAAATTACCGGTTCGACGATTTATCAGAGGCGACCGTCGAAATTCCTTAACTACGTGCCCCGTCGGTGAAAGAGCTCCATTTCCTTGCTGTCGCTGTCGGGTCATTCGGCGTTCCGATCATTCGAAGCATAATTCACTGCGAATGATCGTTAATGTTCCGCCTCCGTGGTTTCATTAATTTCCCTCTGGAACTTGTGCCACTCTCTCCCCCTCTGTGTGTGATGGGTTCGTGTGATCGAGGCATAGGGCAGAGAAAGGGAATCGTAGGAATTATGGAGCAGAAGTAATGAAAAATTTGCTGAGAAATAGTAGAATAGTTAGAAATTAGAGACAGGTCGAAGTGTAGGAGAAATCGGAACAGGACAGAGAGAACAGATAGATATAGAAATATAGATATGTGACGTGGATCGAAATTTTTGTGTTGCCATCAAGAGGATGGCTATTAACGTTTTAAGAGACTTTGTGGTAAAATAGAAAATTGTCTTTCGTATCTTACGACTTTGATATCGTATTGTAACTCGTAGTTTTCGAAATCTGAAAAAGTTTCATAAACGATAACGTTTTTACCGATTTGCTGAAGAATGAAAAGAACGACGGTATCTCTTTGTATAATACTTTTATTTATTTCGGCTAGCGATTAGGTGAAATAAAAAAAAAGCGATTCAAGCGTGCGATAAAAATGCCAAGACTGGAGCAACGATCAAAAGATTCTAGAAGAGTATAAATTGACCTTAAAGAGGAGCAAAACTTGATCAGAAAAAGAAGATAAGCGAGAATCGCGTAAACAGATAAATTAACTCTTACCAGCGACTAAAAAACAAGAAAAGCGACACGTACAGAAACTTGCGAGAGAACTCGTAGCAAAAGGAAAATTAGGGTCTTAGGTACAATAAGATTGCAAGAAACATCCGACGGAAAAAAATTCCCCAGCACGCGATGCTACTTAAAGGCGAAGCAGACGTAAAAATCTCGCAAAAAGGGAAGCATCCGGACAAGGGGCGGTAGGTGAAGCTCGTCTCGTTTCACTAAACAAGAACAAAGAACGAAACTAGATAGAGAAACGTAGCGTTGGCGATAAAAACCGGTAGAAAATGGTGGAAAAGGCGTGGAAGAGGCGAAGGCAGACAAAAACGGAAATACGTAGCGACAGATAAAGAGCGTGGCGATAAGCAGTCGTGATAGGTGGGTCACGGTAAGGGATTCAGAAACAAAGAAACAAGATATACGCTCGACAGGGACGATCCCAAGCGAAGCAATAAGGATAGAGGAGAGAAAACGACGAGAGATAGGAAGAGGAATGGAGACAGCAGGGGTTGGGAAAGGGGGTTGGTTGGTTGGTGCTTGGTAGGGTAGAACTTAGCCAGAGGTGGAGTGTGAGGCTGAGGGAGAGAGAGATGGAGAGATAGTCACTATCAATTTTCCTCTAATGGGAGTGCAGCAGCGTAACGAGGTCGTAGGAGAGGGTTGGAGAGTGTCGCGAGTGATCGCACTCGCGGTAACGAACTCAGGACACATTGTGTCGGTGACGTTAATGACGTAACGAGAGAATCGACGACGATGCCGGTGCTAGCTCGGCATCCTCGGATTTTCCCCAAATTTACCACGATTGCCTCTTTACTTGGGCCCCTCCACCAACCGCAGAACTACAGGGTGTTTCAATAATCGTAGAACAATCGACAAGAGAGAACAGTCTTTACGCGAGGAGATGAGTCAAAGATATAGAATACAATTTTCTCGCAGGACATTTCATTTTCCAGGAAATCGAGTTTAAAGATTTGTCAGGTATACTTGAACTTGGCTAATTTCGGGATCGGACAGCAACGAATAATTGACAGGAAGTTATTCAAATGTGCGAAGATAAATCGAAAATGTAAATTCTTTCAGTGAACGCTTCATTTTCTAAGAAAATTAAATTAAAAAAAAAAAAAAAATGTAGTATGCGGATACATTGAACACGTTGAGATTCTACTTCGTTGAGAACGAGATCTTGCCGACTGTACCATGAATATTGGGACAGCCTGTGCAGTACCGTGTTGCATGTCAGGGGATGATCTCTTCGGAAGATTTCGAACTCGGCGGAGACTTGAGACTGATGAAGGCAGGTGATGCTTTTAATTAATGAAGAGAGGATGTTTTGTAATTGATGGTAAATATTAAGCAGTTACTTTGGATGGTAATGGAGGAGAATTAAAGGATCTAAGAAAACCACAGAAGGGATGATAGCGAGAATTCGAGGTATTCGCGGAGCAGTTGATGAGAGATCGGGGATCCTGGGAGTTTAGATTAATTGCCGATTTAAAGTTATGTATCTAAATTTGTATTTTATGTTTATATACGCTTCTCAGTTAATATAACATTTTAGAGTGAAACTAATATTTGTTTTTGTGTGCCGTACTGTTTGGGACGTGAATTGTACAGATAATATTCTATTACATTTATATTATATTGTACATTGTATATTAAATTAATATTACATTATGTTTATATTAATTTTTATAGAATATTATATTAATCCATTATGAGACAATGTTGCGTTGTGAACCGAGCTCGTGTTATTATTATATTAATAATTTCGCGTCTACAACCTTTAATTAAAAATCTTCAAATTGTGCAAATTTCCATTATAATTAACGCCACGGTTACACAGCTTGAAATATCTAATTTCAATTTTTACATTTAATTTTTCGATGTTTTTCTATTATATCCTTTGCTGTACCATTATTCTTCCATATCTCATGTTTACACAGTCGGTAATCGATGCGTGACCCGCATATATATATATAGAATATATACGTACATAGAATTTTGTTATCAAGATCAAAAGACTACGTGTATGCATCTAGAATTACAAAGTAATGGAATTTGCAAGACTTCTTCTTGCGTTAAATGAAGATTTCATTTAACATAGTGATAGCATTTCTAGCGATGACACTCGTTCAACGCATATGCTCACCCTTATCTGCAAGACTCGCAGAAAGATATCAAAATTACTTGTCATTTACGAGGCAAATCAGAGACGACTCCAACCATGAAAAAAGCCGATAAGGCTGACGAGATGTGGGGATACTTTTAAAAGTTTCTGACGATCATCGGTTGAAACGAGGGAGAGGTGGGTGGTGATGGGTTGAATAATATCGCAAACGAGCTGACGACGCTAATGACGTAACGACGTGGCGCTCTGGGAGAGGTCAGCCAGGTTCGAGCTGCGCCGATTTTCCCTGAAATTCCTCTTGGAACCCGTGAAACTGTTGGTGCGTGGCGAGCGGCAAACGGGCGAAAGTAAGCGATACCGGGAACTGGAAAACGGGCTGACGTTTATGCCAGCGTCACACACCGTTCCCAGTTGTACATTTGACAAATAAAATTTGCGTCCCGTCTGCGAATGGCAATTGTGAACGAGCTGGCAGCAAACCGTGACACGTTTCGTTTACGCATGTTCGTACAACCTCGACGAAAGGTATAAAATTACTCTCGTTCCACCAACGTTGCTTTATTGGGGATCGCGTTTGAACCCTGTTGCGCGCTGTTTCTGCTGACTATCAAAGGCTGGTTGACTTTTTTCTTTCACTAAGCTTTTGGAAGATTTTTTTTTAAAAGTTCTATATAATTTGGGGTAATTAGTAGGAGTGAGATGAATTTTAGTATGTCTTAGACATATTTTTAATTTAAATAAATTAATTGTGATATGAGATGATTTTACTTTACAACTTTGTGGTTTGATTAGATGTCATTTTCTTGCGATATAATTACGGATAGATTCATAGAGATCATATAATTTGTTTAAAAACTCCAGAATGTATGCAAAAGAAATGTAAAATGCCAAAGTATTCGTTCACTATTCTTGCGATTTTGATACACAGTAAAGCGTTTCCGTGGACATTTTTGGAAATTCAGTGTAAGGCGAAGCAATTAGATTTTCTGAGAATTGCGTGGAATGTTTCTTTTCTCGAATTCTAAGAGGAATTAATTGTAATGGGGAAACTAGGTGAGGAACATCGAGCGGTCGTTCTTTCGTGAAATATTCTCAAATTCACTAGCAACTTTCTTACACCGTACCTTTTCAGTACTTGTCGGTTGGTAACTTTCTCCGTCCCAAGGGTGGCATTACAACCCTACTACAGACGACGAAGTGCTTGCTTCCTACTCTTGAATCTGCGTTTCAGACTAATCAAGAATTACGAGTTACTCGCGTTGCAACTGTTTCCTACTTGCAGCTAGTTTTTTCTTTTTAGTTCAAGCACCAAGTGCTCCTGCTAGATTTCCTCGAAAAATTTCTTTACTTCAATTCCAGTACGTCTATCATTTTTAGAATTTATTTTTTGAATCATTTTAAAAAGATAATCGTAAGGCAATTTTATCAGATCGTAATATATGCAATGTCCATTTATTTATTTTTTTTTTTGGTTAAAATAAATTTTAGTTTTTCGTCAATATAAATATTTTAAGGAAAGTACCATTTTCGAAAAATATTTTCGTTTTGGATTTTATAAAATCTTCAAAGGTGGATCTTCCTTGATCTCCATTTAGTTAAAATCGCTAAACAGAATGCCAAAAGAAGATTAACAACGAATAGTAACGACGAATTCATCGATGGCAATCTTTTGAAAAATTAAAAATTGCATTAGTATTAAATGCAGATTTTGTTGCGACCTTATTATGTGTTACAATTTCTGGTAGTGGAGTTGATCAGAACTCGTTGTCGAGCTACCTTAAAGGGCCGAGGAATTTTTACGAAGCATCAAAGTATTATACGTTCCACGTTAATTCTACGTTGACTCCGCGACGACTCCTAAGACGTGCATCACGAGAAAAAGAGTAAAACGAAGAGAAACGTGTGTGGAAGGGTGAAACGGACTTTTGCAGCCGGAGGGCATGCTCATGCGTACACTTTCGCGGTAATTGAACAAGAGTCGGCCTTTTACTGGGTACTTTTCTGCCTGGCTCAAAGGAAATCCCTTATTTTCCGAGTGAACGCTTGAAAGCTTATAATTAAAAAATCGAGGGAATTTGCTTTGTGCTTTTGCCACGAGGTAACTCGAACGATGATCGGGTTGCTTCGTTGAGAAAAGTTGCTATCGTGATATCTTTGTCTCTTATGCGTTAGTCGTCTGTCTTTGAAGAATGTACCGTGACTTACTTTTCGTAACAAGATAGGTGGCTAGTCAAGCAACGACGTAATTTCGCTTTTATAATTTTTATAACGAACAACTTCATATTTTTTATTTAGCAGCCTCTCTTAAAGAGCAACTCCAATAATCTTAAACGATAAATTTAAACAATGATATTACAAATAAATGAAATTTCAATTCTTCGATATGTCAGATCCATCGATATTTCGACATTTTCTAATATTTCATTCGCTCTTTCACCCGCAAAACACAATGATCGCCGAAGCAAAAATCCTCGAGTGCAACCTGGACCACACGTTTCAACGATCTAACAAACAAAATGGAAAATATACGAAGAAATCCTCCCGCGACCAGTTTTTCTAGAACGTCGTAATCTAGTTTTTCTGGAGTCATAGTAGGAGGCTCGACTTGGTAGAATTAACGGGGTTCGTAACCCTTTGGCGAGAACCTGGCGCACGCGAAATACGGCAACCCCCTCGTGCTGGTGCGGCCGATGAAAAAGCGTGCACCGTTGGTTGAAGTGTCAGCTAATGGCGATAAGTCGCCACCCCGGAAACGAGCATTTTTGCGGGAACCTGGTGACTTCAGCAGTTTCATTCTTCCTCTTCCTGTTGCGTGTGAAAATACGAGCGATGCTCCGCCCTCGGGGTCTGTGCCACAATTGCCACGACGAAATCGTGTAGCCGCTACTTTTTCACTTCGTTTCTACTGGCTTTTCTTTTCTTTTCCTTCTTTTTTCTTCTTCCGCCGTCGAAGGATCGGGGATGTGGGCGTTGGAACAATTAATTTGTTCGAATTAGCGCTATGACGATCCAAGTAATTCTCTGGTAATTGTTGGATCTTTTGGGGTGAGTTTGATCGATCTGTAGATTGGGAATTAGGTTTTTTTTAAGTTAATTCGTTTCTCGGTGGACAATTTACGCGATGAAAGGATTATTTGCCGTTAATCCTGTTGTTTTTGTTTCGTTCTGTGAAAGTTAGGTCTGTTCGAAGCGATTCGTTTTTTAGTGGATGATATATCTCGTGGAAAGGATTATTATTTTCTTTTTGTTTAGTAAAACAGTTAAATATTGATTTAGGATTTGGGATTTTATTCGTGACATAGTTTATTACAAAATTACATTATGTTAATTTAAAACAGTTACACTTTTCCTACTGAACCATCGAACTAAATCGTATCAAAGTTGTGAGAAACATGACCTAGATCCTACGAATAAAAATATTTCTCGTAACAACCCAGAAAAATATTTCATTAAACAGTCATAAGACGAGAATTATAATAATTTATCCTTCATCTCTTATTTATTTTATCCTTCTTAAATTTCCGGGTACAATCTATTGAGTTCGCAACTAAGTGATTGCGGATTTTGTCAATACCACCTAATGACAAAATACGCAATCATTTAGTTGCCAACCCAATATATTTTGCGATTTCGTTCCTTTGACTTCCATAACTGTTTTTGATGCGTGGATTGGGAAATAGTAGGAAGAGGAAAAAAAGAGAACGGAATCGTCTAGGCTACTGTTTGCTCTGTAGATGGAAAGGGGTGGAAAGTTGGGGTAAGAGGAAACACTACCGGAAGTTGTCCGGTTCGTGACCATGGCTCCATCGCTTTGAACTTGCAATTTTTATTTGTTCCGTCGAGGTTTACGCTTCCGTTACGAGCCACAATTTAAAGCGTGCGTTTGCATCATTAAGGGCCCCGAGGATAACGACGTATCGCGTTGAAAACACGCACAAATACTGGTACCGTTTAAAAATATCGTCTCCTGTGAAATGCACCCCGGAAATTGCTCGTTAGCAGAGGTTTTTCAAGCTCACGTCGATCCTTCATCTTTTAATATCCGCTCAAGGTAATATTATCAGAATTTAAGGATACAAATATCGCTGGGATTTTTGTTAAACTTTTTATTCGTTATTTACAATAGGTCTTAAGTGTGAATTTAGTTAAAAATACGGTGAAAAATCGTTCTTAGGATTAATCCAGGTTGCTTCAATAAATACGAAGTACGTAAAAAACAAAAGCAGTCGAAGATTACAAACGTTTAATTTCTATAATGGAAGATTATGATCGTGAAAATAATAAAAACACGTAGATAAGATATATAAAAAAAATCATCGCACAAAAATCTTGCAAACATCAGAGAAGGACGTATGAAGGAAAATTCTTCAAGGAAAAACCTTCGAAGGAGTTTTCCTTTAATAAATCCCGAACAAAATCCATAACACTGCAGCACACTTTCTCATCGTCGATCACAGATGCCTGTCGTTGTAAACCCACTTCCTGAACGAATCTCTCAACCTCTGAACGCGTAAAACCATTTATCTCAACCAGCGACTGTTACGAACCTTTTAATCGTCATTCTCATCTTCGCATGCCGTTAATTTCGCGTGCAATTCTCGTCCATAACGTTTGTGCACTGGATGCAAAAGCGTTGGTTGGCTCCCATTGGAAAACGCTTTCTCATTGATTCTTCCACCCCTGTAGCCACAAATGTGCAGCACTCCAGTCGTTAATATTTAATCGTTAATTTTATTCGATCGGTAAACACACGTACACGTGCATACGTGTAGAAAGAGGCAGTGAGAGAGGGGGGATTGGAAATGGGTGAATAATGGGCCTCGACGGGATGCGATATTCTTCCGATTTTTCTTCACCCGTGGTAAAATCACTGGCACGATGACTCGCGCCCGATTATACGCCAGCTCCCCGTTTTTTTTTTCATTTACGTTCTCCGGGGAAATACCGTTAATTTTTAACGACACCCCCGACGGGCATCCGTTACGGGTGAACGAGCCCGGGAAACGACATCGAAATTTCCCGGAAAAATCCACGTACTTGGACAACGCTCGATTTATACTCCTAGCGAATGCGAATTGGGACTGAGCCTTTAAAAACCATGAAAATCGTTGAAATTTTACCTTGTTCGTGATAAAATTTTCGTTTTTTCCCCTTTTCTCGTTCTGATGAGCTGTGATCTTGTTAGAAGAGCGAATAACGGACTCCGCTTTTTTGAAAATGTGCGTGTTAGGGCATTAAAGCAGGGGCAGCTATGGCAATGATTGGACTTTGAATGACAGTAGTTAGGTTGTAGAATTTTTGAATGAGCAGGTGGATTTCAAAATAGCGATACAATTTATCTATTCGTTGAAACAACGAACAATCCACTGTTCTAAACTTATTTTACATCTTTATGAATAATTAAAAAGCTCGCTTACTACTTCTTTTAACATAGCTCGTACTTAAGATACAGATACTTATGATACCTACATTTCTAATATTTGCAATGACAGTTCGCTATATGAGAATTGCAAGAGCTAAAAATATTATTTAACCTCCATCTGATTCGACGTTTTCTCTCCTTTTTAATCGCTCTTTGTTCTTTTATCCTTTCTTCGTTGCTCGTTTGCTCGTCAGATTATTCACCGTGATGAGATATGGTAGTGGGCCCATACTTCTTCCAGTACTTCAGCGTTTCATTAAAATCATTAACGAGACTAAGTAAGGGAGAAATAAATATTGCGTCGATAGAGATATTAATGAGAGCCGACCGGAAAGCCCCAAGGGCTGCAGTCTCTCTATTCGCCCCGCGAGTAATTCATTATTCCCTTTTCTCAGCGGAGCGGGTGTGGAATTGTAGCGATTCTTTGTTACGTGTAGATTAAAGATTGGTTTAGCGTCGAGTACCGCTCGAATGAAGGAAGCGACGTAAAATAACTTTTATTAACGGATTATGTTATTCAATTAAATAGCAATATAATAATAGCAATATATACATGTACAAAATAAATAGTAGTTGCGAGAATAATTAAAAGAGTAGCAGTAATCGGAAGAATATTGGCGAATTGAAAGTGGGATTACATTATATTGTACATTTTATCGCGCAATAAAAACGTACTAAAACATGCTAAAATTTATAGAGGATTCAACTATAGAACATAAATCTTAATTTTATATTATTTTTCAATTAATCGCTCATCGCGTATCATTTTACTCTTCTAGTTCCCATGACCATAATATACCAAACTAATTTATTATGAAAAGTCGATATTGCGGTAAACATGAAATTGATGAATTTCCGTCTCAACGAAGTTCCAATATGGTTATGAAAAATTCGTCTACAGGATTTAAATTTTAATTTTATTCGGAATTTAATTGTCCGTCATTTTATTTCGCGATGTTTAAAACGTGAAAAATCTCACGATGAAAAATCCAAATCGTATTATTTGTTATAGTATTCAGCGTAGTGAAACACTACCTCAACTTAAATCCTGTTTCTTCATTTCCATTCATAGAAATATAAATTTGTATAAACATCCGAAACAACGAGGAAATGGGTAGTTTTCTACTTTGATATCTCATTGAGTGACTCTTGGCCCGATTATTCGTGGTGAAACGCATGCCACGAGGGATTGCAACGGAAGTAAAGGAGACGTTGGGTCGAAGGGATGGGGTAGGACTGTCTGGAAGGCGAAGGGAAGACTTAGTTATCCAGGAAAGGGGTCGCGGAACGGGATTCTCTGGTTTCCAGTCAGCACTCAGACGCGCTTACCTTACCTGCCACCCTTTTGTCGTCGTTCGCGATGAAAGGGATGCTTCACTGGCTGTCACCGGCTTTTTAATCGACTATGGGCGTTTTGCACCAACGATAGGTACCCTTTCTTTCGTAGAGTAGAGTTCGTCGATATGTTGGATTACTTTTTCCTTTTCATTGATAGATCGGCAGACGCATTCCGTTAGTATGGTTCCAGAGGAATTAACGTAGTATCGAGCTTTTTTCTAGACGTTCGAGATCATGAACCTCACATATAGCGAACGATAATAGTTGGAATTTAGAGAAGAAAGAGGATCTGCCTGCTTGAAGAGAAGATTTAATGCGATAGAATTTGATTTTGTATATGGTTGTGTAGGAAGAGCATTTCTAAATGCATTTAATCTACATGGTTAGTGCATTCGAGCTAATATGAAAGAAACAGACGCTTGCGTCTTTATCGTAACATTAGCATTTGTCTAAAACATTTGTTGTCTCTAATATTAGTATTTGTCTCGTATAAAACAACGCCAATCCAAGTTTTATCGAAATCAAATTAATTCAAGTCTTAATAATTCCATTATTTCTACTCCGATCAACTCGCAACCCAGAACACGCAAAAGTCTCAAACAAGAATTTTCTTCGTTGGCATTAGAACACCGAAAGGGGCGCCTGAATCTCAACGGGAAACATAAGAACACGGTGGCGCATCCGGGCTTATATTTACGCGTGCACGGTGTAGGGAATTAGAATCGTAAGGTAGCCTTTTTACTAGCTGGAATGTTCCGGCGCGGCGCCGTGATTCGAGTATACCAGGGGTGCACCGGAAGTTACCCCGCCTGACCGAACTGCAAAATTCACCAAGCATTCTACCTACCCTTACCTCGGTAAAGGGAAGCTTTACTTCGTAAAGTGTGGAACTACCTCTTAAAAATTCTGCGATAGGTCCTTCGCATAAAAATAAAATTCCCTCCGTGCTACCCCTTAGACCTCGAAGGGTTGACTGTCTTGAGAATCGAAGCTCTCGATAATTACGACCCTTGCGCGCTAGTTTCACCAGTGAACTTTTTATTTTCGTTGCTTCGGCACACATATTCAACGTCGTGTTTGCCTTCCTTTCTTATTTTCCGTTTTCTTCTTTGTTCTCATGCTTTGCTTTCTGTTCGCGAGAAGAGACTTCGTTACACAGGGTGCAACGACGGCGAGCAAAGGGGGCCAGAGGTCCCTTTAGCTTTGCTCCTTTGGCCGAGGATGTTGCAGCAACTAATTAGAGTGGGATGAAATTTAATTAAATTAACCTAATTAAACGAATCGCGGGAAACGTCGGTGCAGTGTCAGTCGAGATAAAGGGCGGATAGAAGGTGGATGAGGATCGTTCGCGTCGAAGCTCGAGCTTAAATAATTAATCGACGATACCTTCCTCCTGTCGCTCTCGACGCTCGTTACCCTTTTTACAATAATCTCTTTGTGCGTTGATATGCGATCTATGGCTCGATAATGTGATTCGCAAACTAGTATTCTGTTTTTCCCTCCTCTTTTTTTTTGTTTTTTTTTTTTTGTTGACGTGAAAAATAAATTAAATTGGTCGAATATTTGGAAACATCGTATTTTCTGGAAATTGGAACTTGTAATTGATGGATCGGGAAAATTTGGTTGGTTTTTGTTATTGGTGAATATATTTTAACAATGTTGTCGAACTACGTAATCATATTACTTGATGATAGGTCTCGATGAATCGCGATGTTTGCTGTTGTTAATTAATGAATTATTGGAAAGAGTATTGAGCTGTAAATATTGGCAATGGGTTGTTGGATACTTTGGATCCTTAATTGCTCAAATATTTACGATATTTACACGGTTTTTCTCGTAGATAAAACTTTTACCACTTTTTTCTGTCACTCCATAGGAAAAGATTTGTAAATTTTGTTATTTGTGTATTTAGTTTATTCTCATGTTTTTTAAATATATATTACTTTTGTATTTTTACGCATTACTTCCTCTACTGTTTCTTATTTTCTGTAGGTACCAAACCATTCGTGTCATAAGCAAGTAAATAAATAAATTTCCTCTGTCGCAATGCACAGTAGTATACTTGCTCAACAGGCATTCATTTTTATAGACTCTTTGTCTCAGCAATATACTTGAATATTTAAGAAAATCGTACAAGAATATATTGATATAACAAACCTTCAAAATTATTTCCTTTGAAATGTATTTTATTACAACCTGCGTAATAACGGTTTAGTAACTTATATAGGAACAGCAGTGTATACCCTGTTCCTCCACCGTCCCTCGTATCCGATTATGCGTGTCACGTGTATCAGAAGCCTGGAAATGGTCACCGGGAAATTTGAGCCACTCCCTGGCAAATAATTACAGGAGCTCGGCTCACGAATTATCGACCATCGAAGTAAATATTTCGCTAGTGCACGAAAATCGCTCCCGGACGGCATTATAGCGTAAAGAATGCAGTTTCAAGAATTATTATTTACGCGATTCGTGTCGAAAATTCTCGAGGAAAACAGTAATTTGCACGAACCGTGACCAATTATGTAATTCTTTCATTAGAACGTTTTTTTACAATTATTTATGCACAATAATAATAATAATAATGATAATAATAAGATTATTTTCACTCTTTCTGTACAATTTGCGAAGTTGATGAACAGATAATTAATTTTATAATGAATATATTAACGTTGTTCCTAATGGATAACGAAGATTGAAATTTTGAAACTAAGTTTTAATTCATTTTATACTTCTCACTTCTCTTTAGGCAATTTTGATGAAATTTGCCAAATTCATGTAGACATGCAAGCGCGGGAAGGAAACCGCTCTTCTTCTAATGGCGTGCTTTTCATTACACTACTTGCTTTTCCTCACGGCTTACACTTTCGTAGGCAAATCATTAACGCCGTTTTAATCTCGCGCCGCGTGAAATGAATAAATTGATACTTTCTTACCTGTAGATTTTTTTTCTTAATTGAAATCTGAAATGAAACTCAAATAACCAAAATTAAACATCGGATAGAACCCGATAGTAACTGAAACCATTTGTGTTGAAAATTGGTTTG
The DNA here is from genome assembly GCF_910591885.1 of Bombus terrestris. Classification (NCBI taxonomy): domain Eukaryota; kingdom Metazoa; phylum Arthropoda; class Insecta; order Hymenoptera; family Apidae; genus Bombus; species Bombus terrestris. The sequence goes on along the minus strand of NC_063271.1, from coordinate 5,381,304 downwards.
GAAAGTGTGATTTGAAGAGAGTTTCAGAGATCGTGGGATATTTTTATCGATATTGGCTGAGAGTAATAGCATTAAAAGAAAAGCGAAACGTTTGTAAAATTGTTCCAATGAATTCTTTATTTATTATTGCTAATTCACTTAACGAAACTAATTGACGCTTATCGCCTAAACTCGCTTTAATTCTCCATAAAGAAACATTCTAATAACGAAATAAATTAAATGTCTCCGATTGTATGAAATAATTACGAACACGGTATCTTTCTGCCAATTGTTTTATCGCGTTAAATTTTTAAGTCGACGAAGAACAGAACGAGGAGAACGAAAATTACGAATTCATTGAGAAGAATTGGAACACAGAAAAAAAAGAAAGGAGAAATCTATCGTAATAAATCTCGCGATGATAAACGTAAAACGAGCATAATATTAACAATGATGTAATGCAAAGAAATCGAGCATTGTTGAGAGCGAATTCGTTGGCGAGAGAAAACTCATTTAAATTTGAAAACATCGAACATCCGGATGAAAATTAATGAACGCTCTCTAGTGACTGCGATCCAACGTTCGCAAAAGAAGTGGAAAAAAAGCAGCGGTAAAAATGAAAACTAGAAAGTATGGACGGGTATGGACCGATTCAATCGTGTCTGGTTGATTGCAGTGGAATCGACACTCGTGAAAGTTGCGCACTTGGAGAGTTTCGATGCTTCAAGATCGACCCTGGTACCCGATAAACCTGCGCCCAGCTTTGTTGGCCTGAAAAATTAACGTTGCATCCTATTGGTTCGTGCTATCGATCAATTCATTCAGAAGGATAGCATACGATAGTCGAATTAATCTGAATATTTTGGGTGCTTCAAACCGAGTTTCTAAACATTTTCAAAGATTTATCTTGGAATCTTTTAACCTGGCTATGCGAGTAATTTTCTTTGCGTGTTTGATTTTCAATAAATGGGAGTATTCTTTACACTATTGTATCAAATAAATTCAAAATGAATTGTGTAAAATGTCAGAAAAAATTGTGGTATAAATTTAGTACTCGATTAATTTGAAGAAGCAATTTCCGCTTCAAAAATTCCTCTTCGTCATTCTTTTCGTATCTTCGTTTAGTAAAACGTAATTCATTAACGCGCAAACCCCATTAACTCGCGTACAAAGTATCGAAATACCTGTTCCCTGAATTTCGAAAGCTAACACATTTGCCCATCGTCGATTACCGATTTTAACCAACCTCAGATAAAAATGCGAATTATACGATAAGAAGCCAGACAACGCTACTTATTATTTAGAAGCAAACCTGACGAAACAAGAAACAAACAAACGATACATTATTATGCTGGACATCATTCAAATCGTAAAATCGATCAATAAAAATTTACAAAAATAGAAGTAGTCCGGCTTCCAGGAGACTCAATCGTTACCAGGATAATACGAAAGATTATAATCTGGTCAAGGTGTAATTCTCGTGAAAACATCGGTTTCTCGCTAGACGATGGGGAAAGGGAGAAGCCAGCGAATTAACGATCGCTGAGAGCGTCGCTTCTTTATCCCCGCAGGACACAAAGGGGGCGAACCCCTTTTTTTTTCCGTGGCTGTTTCTTTGCCCGCACTTTCCCTTTCAACGCCGGACGAAAGGACAACAAGCAAAAAGCGTACGCAGCCGCAGGCATCGTCTCTCTGTCCTCCTTTTTCATCGTTGTTCGTTTATTTTCCTTAGCTTCCAACCGGCTCTGTTTCCGCCCTTCGTTTTCACCACTTGACCCCGAGTATATTTGCCGGCCATGTTTGTGTTCGTTCGCTCGTGTTAGATATCAGCCCGCCTGGAAACGTAAATATTAATACGTTCGCCTGGTGGACCTCTTTCAAAGCGATAAATCTCTCCTAATGGCTATATTAGCCACATAAATCAGTAGAATCAGTTCCAGTTTTTCGACTGCTGGGAAAACGCCACCGAGAATCGTGCCCTTCAGCCTTTGGATCTAAATTTTTAATGGCGTTCTTCCGAAGATTTACGCCCCCTCGCGGAATTTTTTCGCCACTAACGGTGTAGCGTGCACCGGTGTTGTTGCCTTTGAGCAGCTTCGCGGATGATTAGTTGGCTTTTCTGCAGAATAGGCAATATGGGAAATGGGCGATGTGAAAAAGGTTTGATGAATTTTATTTTATTTCCGACTGACGTTGCTTAAGAAGATTCGCTACGATTCTACAGAATTTTATTCCGTTTCTTTTCGATCGATTTATCAGCATTTAAAATACTTAGCGTCTAAAATATTCAGTATGTGAAATATTTAGTACTTAGAATTGACTATTTCTTTCGCGATAGACTACTTTTGTAAAGAGAAAAACGAGGATGAAAAGGAATATTCGTGATCTATCAACGTGCAAAATGTCAATAACATGGACGATCCAAACGAAGGAAGTGGCTCTCTTTAATAGAAATCGCTTAATTACCCGCTATTTATCTTGCAAAACACAGAAAAAGGTCGTCGGGATCGTAGGATCGAGTTAATTAGTCGCTAAATTCGTTCGTAACGTTGTGTTTCTCTGAATTTCTCCACGAACTGTGACTGCATCCACTTTTTCACCACAGATTACACGTTACAGTTAGGGGTTGAAAGAGAATTTCCACGTCGACGAAGCTGTAACTCGTCACCAACATCGTCTGAGACGCTCTTCCTCGTTTCCAGCTTACCTCGTCACGCAAAGGTGATACCAGGTATTCTCGTATCTCGGCGAAGGGAACTAATCTGGCTTCATCGAAGTCACTCGACGTACGAAAGCATCTTCTAAAGTTAGCACCTATACCGTGAAGAAGGGGTGAAGCTCCTCGTGATCCTCTTCGATCTCGTAATTGCCGGGCTTTTCCAGATCTCGGAAATCTTGTCCAAGATTCGTCGGTTCTTCGATCGCGACTCGGATCTTCTTCGATTTTATCGGTGACGCGAGTAACTTCGATTGACTTGCTCCTTGTAGCTTAGGAAATTCGAAAATAGATTGGACAGGGGTTTTTAACTATGGATTCTTTCCAATAGAATTTTGAAGATTTTTAAAATCGATGGTCATTTGCAAATGTTGATAACATTTCCTTGTTTAATGGCAAGTACTGCGATTATTAAATTATGAACGAAAAATGAAGAAATAAACGTAAATAGAAACGGTTCGATGAATTTTATATAATTTCTGGTATTGTAATTTTTACCAAGCTCATAACGTCGTAGTTACTAAATAAATAACAGCATAGAAAATAGCCTCGTTTCGTTGTTTACTTGTTCGGAAATGGAAAGCTCGAATACACCGATCAAAGTCGATCGAAGTTTTCTCTTTCGACATCGAAAGTTTCGGACCGAGTTAACGCCTTCGTCAAAACACGGGGACTACTTCCCTCTTCCTCTTCTTCTTTGATAATTGCCGGTACCTTCTGGATCTTCTGCCGAGACTCTCGACCACGCTGTACTCGGATAAGATTTATCTGGCGCGTTGCCAACTCTTGATTCTCTGGCCCGAAAATCCGCCAAAAGCTTCGTTACTCGCCGAACAAAAATCTTTCTCTTCTTCTACGCTCACGCACGTGCATGGATATTCACTGTCGCACATATTAGCACGAAATAATGATTCAAAGAAAAATTGAATAATTTCGAAGAAACCATATTTTGCATTAACGAGGTTTCTTTTTTCTAGATCGTGCAGACGAGTAAAAATCATAGGTTTTTTTTTTCTCAAAAATGGAATCATATAATTTTTAATGCGATAGCCCACGCAGCTCGTTATTTCGTATAAAGAAGGATATAGCTATTTATATCGAAAATCCATTTACGCACTGGTTAGAAAACAGGGGCTTATTTCGTAGTCGAAACTTTAACGAATGTGGCCAAATATCTTTTCGTTTATTTTTCTGTCTATACGTCTATACTTTTTAAACAAATTCGAAACCCGCCAAATGACGAACACCCTATATAATTTCACGTGGAATATGTTATATTTCACTTTACTAGATCTCTGGCATGGATGTAAAAAAATAATCAATTTAGCGTGGAACGAATCATTAACCAAATACTTTAAGCTTAATATTACGAAGTGGTAGTTAGTTGGCGTTTCGCTGTTGGTTAACAGCCGTAAATTGAAGTGGGCCACTCTGTATGTGTATGTATATGTGTGTGCATGTAGATAGAGAGAAAGAAAGAGAAAGAGGGTGAAGCGCAATAAGGTGGAAGCGAAGGAAGTTTTTTAGCGGATGCAAGAACAAGATTCAAAAGTTTTCTGGAGCTCATCTGCTGTCCATGGAAAATTGTATTCCAGCTTCTTATCGTATCCGTGCCTTCGCTGCCGCCTCGTTCGTTTTGGCTCATTGCATCGTGATTTCCCGAGAACGATCCGCCATTGATGCTCTTTGCTTCCGCTTATCTTGCCAATAGTATTTATCGTGCTTCATATTTATGATTTGGATGAATCTTCTTGTAGAGATATCTTTCTATTAGAGGAATACTTTTTATCGATAATACGACCTAGTTAGTTTCGAGTCGAACCTTTCATCGCGACTGGCTATTTCCAATAAGAATTAGCGTAATATGGTTTTAATAATATGGTTAAATAATTAAGTAATAGTTAGGTGAATATAATAGATGTATTATTTTCTTACCATATTAATCTGTATGTACGAGGAGGATATTATACGCAACTCGAAAACAATTATAATTTAATTTCTACGCGAAGGAATTTCAAGGAAAAAATGCAACTTAATTAATTTGTTCCATCATACGATGTAACGATTCTGAGTAATATTACCGCGATAAATTACTTCACGGCGAATTCACGGAATAATTGAATTTACGTAAAATCGAGGAATAAGCGTGAAAAACTCGTTTAAATTGAACATGTACGAAGCAGATTGGAAGAAAGGCAGAAATTTGTTACGAAGCGCTACACGCTACTTTAGATTAGCTCTCTATTCTTAGCGTACAAAATACTTCAAACTATTTTCTACCTTCTATCTAACGTACGATAAATAAATATCCATGTACAGTGAAGCAGGATTATTCGAGTTACATAATCGAATTGTACGAAGCAAATTACATAGCTTGATTCAAACATGAACAATCCCCCCCCCCCTCCCCAAGAACATCTACAACTGCCTGTATCTAATTCCACAACTATCCTTAATAAAATCCTTTAAAGTAACCCCGAAAATACACGAAGCATTGCTGGCTTAAACACAAAGGGAACAAAGAACAATAGCGGCCTCCTTAATTATTTACAATCACGGCAGGCTTCTCTAAAACTCGGGGAAACTGGAGAAAATTTTAGGGAAACGTGACAAAAGGTAGAAGGAACAGGAAACACTTTTGTAAAATCCACGAAAGGCGACAGATCCCGCAGAAGGTCTCGAATTTATCTGCTACACGTTCTTCATAACGTTGACAATGGCGATTCCCCGGGGACGTGGTTGATTCCCGTAACGGGATAGACCGGCAGAAGGCGTGTTTTCTTCTATTACGAGATCGCCTCTCGCCTCGCCCACCAAATCCTTTTCTTCCTTTACCAAATTCCGTTCTTCGCGACGCAAACCCCTCGCGTGATTCCGTGGAATCGGGCGTTGGCGGTCTTCCAGGAACACCCTTGCCCCGGTATACGTCGTTAAAAGGATTCACGAGCCTCTGGCCTGGCAATAACAAGTTCGAGGGAAACGACGAAGTATAATATGAACGCGATCTACTATCTGCTAACAACACGTCGCAACGTGAATAGATCAATTTACGCGAGAGAAATGTTCACTTCTAACGAAACAATGACTGACGCGACCATTCACTCTGCAACATTGTGTGCGTGATGTTTTAACGAGTTGCGAATTTCTACTTGCTCGAGATGTATGACGAGCGAGACAGGAGACGGCCGTGAGAATGTTGCGGAAGAATATTTAGAGATGGATGAGAAGATGGTCTTTGAAGTTGTATTTATTGGTACACGAAAGCATTTGAACACCTATCGTTAGAACATTTTTACGTATTGTATCGGATAATCATGAGACATTTATCGCAAATACATATATATATCTAGTAAAAAATTAGTATTCAGGATGAATGATCATTTTGAACATATAGCGAGTATTAAACGTGGTTCCACCGACTCTCGAATTTTATCGATGTAACGAACCTGTTACTGTAATGGATATTTCTCGGATCTTTGCGAAATATATATCTGTGCCAAATATCTTGCAATCACTGTAAATGATTTCAGATTCGTTTCAAAAATCACGATAGTCTCACAACAGTGCCAACGAAATTTCAAAATGTTATATAACACGTACAATATAAGCGTGAAAGTTTCCTGTGGTAAATATTCGAATATTTTTATTACGAGCTACCGTGTAATCTTAGTAGGTTCAAGGAATCTAATAAATAAAAAATCAGAATATTTTTTTAATAGCATTTCCAATTTTCAAACAAATTTCCACATAATTTAACCGCAAAGGTCTTGTCACGATACCATGCAAATACGATAATATACGTGTGTGTGTAGAAAAATTACGAACGCTATCAGAAGCTTGGTACAAGGATTGGCAGCAGGTTTCGCATTTTCGGCGAGGAACGGTCGTGTTTATCGCTGGCCTTTGGCACTTTAGATTACCGGGGTTTGGCAGTTTGCAAGATAGATAGCTGGATGGAACCGCGTACTGACAACGAGGCATCGCACATGTCCAATCTCTGGATAAATAGAGACGCGCATCAAGAATTTCCGTAGCATCGTTTCCGCCTGCAACGACCATTTTCCACGAGCTTCGAATTTCCCGCGTCAAATGCTCGATACTCGAATTTTAAATCAAGATTTATTCTACACGAAACAACTTTATAAATCGTTTCTACGTGATTTAGATCAGTAGTTTCCGATTTTTTACGGTTCGCCCATGGTCTGAAAATGTATATGAAACTGGCGTACTTCTTGCGTACATAGATAAAACTACAGTTCTAGTTCTAACAGCGAGAGTAACACGAAACGTGTGTACATACTCAATTTTTCATACTTCAATTACATATATCGATAAGCAAAAAGAAATCACTTGAGAAATCGCAGTGGGTACGTTTTTACATTTTTGTTTGCAAACACAAGTTGATGTGATATTGATTATCGAACAATCTGATTTCTCCATGATATTGTTTGAATATTTTCTGGGAATGTTTATATCTTTGATTCTGCTCGACAGAATTCTGTCATTCTGTCTTTATGTCACGAACAACTGTGATCAATATAAACGTAGAATTAAACGCAGGACGACCTTGTTACTACGATTCGTTCGGTCAGCTCAATAAATCGTTTAAATTTCGAATCTGACCGTCTTATACGAGGAATAATCGGTCGGTGGAACGTGGTACGATGGATGAAAAAGCGAGATTCCGATGGCGCGTTCTTGTCACGTTTTCGACTCATTGGATGGGCCGTGGTCGATAACGAGAAAGATTTCCGACCGGGCAGAGGAACGATTTCCCGTTGGCACGGCCACGGTTACTCTGCCCACGAATTTCCGACGTCGAAGCCGCTCGTTTTCCGAACCTCGTTTACCGAGGAATCGGTTGCCAAAGCTTCCTCTGCTCTACTACCGATCTTCAAAGAAAATATCCGCGACTAAATGCACTGATAAAGGTATTCACGTTCCGAGACAATTCTGACCGATAAAGAATCGCATAGAATCTTGAACAACGAAGCTAAGATGTAGAGAAAATTCGGCGAGCAGAAATTCATAACGATCTTATCAGGGCAATTAAGTTATACTTATAGAGCACGTTATCATATTGTAATCACGAGTAATATTTTGTTGGAACAAAGAGAATTTTAGGATGGATATTTACGTAGAAAAATAAACTATCGTGATTCGGTAAATTTTCAGGTGAACGTTAAAACGAAACCAGCGATTTCATAAATATGAAATTACTGCTAAAATGGTATATTGCGATTCGATAAATCATAGGGGCCGAATTGTGATACGAAATATAATTCCGTACATTTTAAACGGATTACCATGAAATGTAGAATTTCGAATGTGAAATTGCTTTATCGTGGAATTTCCGATTAAAGCATTGGAAATTTTTTTATTTTAACAGCTTATCATTCATTGTGTTGTAGAGAAAATGAAGCCGTTCTTATAATACAGGGCTTGATTGTCATTTCCGAGAACAGCAAGCTTCATATGCTTAAAGAAACTTATACTCTCTAGTTTCAAGAAGCTGAAACTTTAATCAGAGTTCCTGAAACTCGTCTGTTCCCATTCAATAACGAATTGAATAGCGTGTCACAATCGTGAATGCGGCAGTTCACATCAGAAACTTAAAATATCTTAATTAATAGCAACCTTTGTAATATATTGTATTTAATATCTCCCGTTATCTAATTGTTTGTAATTAATTCGCGTGACTCGTTGCATCAAAGAAACAGAGACGAGAGAATGAACAGCTTCCAATTAACGATAACGCCATAGACGAGTACTATATGAAATGAAGTATGGATTTATTAATAATCAGCACTGATCAAATTTATTAAACACAAATAATCGTCCAGTATGCAAACTTTTTAATAAATCGGATAATTTGTAATAAAATAATATATCGTTATTAAACGAATAACCATATTAAACTATGATCGCTGCTTTAACGTACAATGTATATATTTATATTATACATTTTATTTATTCAGAAATTTATATCTATTTATAAATATTTTTCCATATTTTCTTTCTCTTCTGTAATTTATACGCAGAATCTTTTAGAGATATCAAGATTCTCAAGAAATTCTTAATATTAATATTTTACAAATTCTTCTATTTACACGATTCGAACAATTTAATGAAATTGAATTATTATCTCGATTTTACGATTACGATATAGAATGGTTACACACGTTATAAATCATTCGACCTAAATTAATTCCATGACACTTCATCTAACTCAATAGTAAGCATAAGAAATTTTCCATTTCAATTTCCAACCCTCCGTAATCGCGAGGTGCAATTTCTCTCCCTCTTTGCATAAACCCCTTCGTTACATACCATAAACGTCAGCTACTAAACGCAAAAATCGTCAGTTTTCTCGAATAAATTCTAACAGTAAGATCTATCCTTTATTCTCAACTTAAATATTATACCATTTCGCGGTACTAAAATTATTCAATAATTTCGATATCAGCGTACGCTAAAATCCTACGAGTAACATCTTCTATCAAACATTTTATTACAAATTTCTTTCATTAAATATCATCCCCGGAGATTGTTCGGTATCTACGTTATTAATGTAATTTAAATAATTTTTCAACCCAGACGAGTTTCAAAAAAATCTCTCATCGCGATCCCTTCGCGACCGCAAACTAATTTCTCTTGCTCGTTCCGTAAACTCCTTCCACATTCCATAAACCTCACCCCCGTTACACATCGTAAACTACCGCCGCCAAGCGCAAAAATCGCCGAATCTTTCGTCCAAGTAAATTTCGTCCTCGTTTAGTCGTCCTAACTTATACAACGTTGTACGTAGCAGCGACGTTGTAATTCATCGTTGCTTTCTCTGCGAGAGGTTCGCGGGTGATAAAGATAGTCCGGACGAGAAAAATGGACAGACTCGGTGATGGTGGCAGTAACGTCGCGCTATACACACAGCCAGTGGTTGCAAGCGAGTGTATGGTAATACTAGTTGCTCGGGAAATTGTCGTAGAAAAGTGTCTGGTATCCTTTGCCAAGCGCATAGAGATGACTGCGATATATTAGCGCAACGTCTACGAGAATTTTTCGCGTTCTTTCGTGCCACTCGCATTTTCTACGAGCTTCTGTTTCTGCACTCGAAGAGAGGGAAATATCTTTTTCTGTTTGGTTTCGTCGTGTGGCCCAATTTGCTTTATTTACACGAGAAACTGTGGATTCCGTGTATTTTATTAAGTAAGTGAATTTTCTCGGATCCGCAATTATTGTCTCTTACAAAAGTAAACGTACAACTTTAACGAAGTTAACTCGATCAGGTAAAAATACGTATATGATTTTAACGAAGTTGGTTTGATGAAACGAACATATTATTACGTCAAGTGGATGAAAACACGTAATTTCAAACTAGGAAGGTAATTAAAAGCATGTTATTCTATATTTTTTATTTAGTTTCCTGTATGTAACTATTCATATCTCTGTTTGTTTAAGGAGTAGAGAAATTGTAGAAATACGAGGTAAGGTCGTGAGGTCAGTGCCTTTTGGCTCCTTAGGGTGGCTTTTGGTAGGAGATCGTGGTGTTTGATATGCAAGAGGTTTATAGATGGCAAGGGTTGTAATATGATAGTAGATGGAGTCTGAGTTCGGGAACTTGGAGGTTTTCATATGGATTTTGTATGTGTTGCCTCGGCATGTTCTATTTTTCCTTTACAAGAAACTTTGGTAGGAAGATTAATACGATAGAATTATTAGAAAAACACATGTTACTAGTAATTTGAATTTTTTTATCATTTTCTTAATTCTGTATACATATACCTGTATGTAGATATATTATATTAACACCAATCTTGGCTTGGAGTGTTAGGGAAATTTCTCAGTTAATTCTATACGAAAACATCTACTCTCCGAGTAATTTCTAATTCGACTTCCACATCGTCCTCCTTCCATGGTGTAATAATCACCAACTATGCTTGTCGCGCAGATAATCAAACTTAATCAAACTCTATCAACTAGACTTTACCGGTGTCTTTGACATCATAGTACAGAGAGGGACGCATAGAGTTTCCTGATTTATAGGATGCGTAAACAGCGGAGAGATCTCGCGTGCAGGATTCTACGAGTATTTGATCGCCGACAGTATCCTTTATACTCTCTGTCGAGGAAACGATGAACCTACCTTTCATTAATTAAATATTTTCAGGCAAATTTACCACAGAAGGGAAGTCCAGATCCAAAGCGTAAAATAAGAAGAAAATATGACGCTTTGACAGTGGCTCTTCCAGTTCGACTATTTTCCCGTGCAGACTGCATATATGCATACATACACGACCCGTACATAATGCAGTATGCAAATTCAGTGGCCGAACCAATAGCCAACCATCTAACCACCTCCAAAGATCCCATTGTGCAACCATTCCTCTGCTATGCTTTTTCCGCGTTATTAACTCAGCCTAAGGTCCGCGACCCAGTTTCGCTACCCTCGTCTCGAACAAAAGGAACCAGAGGGGGTTGTTAAGATGTCGGCGGCACGTCGGGCCTCGAGCTATTACGACCCACACCTTTGGTTTTCGATACACCAGAGGCAACTATCTTCTGGCATACTACTCTCGAATTTGGATAAGGCGATTATTATAGTCTGTTAGGTTTCTAGGTCTCGAGGCCAGATCGAGTTTGGAAGATTTTATTTTCTTTTTTAAATTAAATTTTTATATTTGGATCATTGAATTTATATGTTTATGAGAAAAACCAATTGATTCTATTAAGTCTGATAGACATTTTTGTAGAGTAAAATGTTCTCTTTGCTTTTGCGGCTGATCTTCCTTAGGAGCGTTGCATTTTTATTTTGATTCCAGTATATTGACTTTGTATACGAAGGAAATAAATTAATTTTTTGATTAAATAAACGTTTCGGTTCTATTATTAACGATAATATCGATCTGTTTTCATACTTGTTCTATGTACTCTTCGAACAATCCCTTAATCAAATCCAGTTTTGTAAAAACTTGGTGCACACAAAATTCCATATTAACTCTCGACCAACTTCCAAGTATAAGATACTCCTCTGTGTACTACTTAAAACTTGAATCGCTTTTAGCTGCAGTGTTGTAAATTTTTTAATATCACGAAAGTATCAAGTATGAGCTCTTAATCAGCTAAGATTCTAAAGGGAAAGCATAAAGCAAAGCAGCGATTAAAATTAATTTTTCTTTACGCTTCTCTTTAAAAGTAATCTCCTTGTCCTATAATCGGGACGATTAATTGCTCTGCAACGGAAAAACTTGGCAACAGTTTCTCGAAGCGGAGAGGCTGCACGCACGACGATAAGACGGCTACGATTACCGTAATAGAAAATACTTTCCCTGGACGAATCCTTAATCAATTTCAGAGCCCGATAACTTCGATTAATCGCGAAGAAGAGAAAGACAAAGATAGAAACAGAGACAGAGAGAGAGAGATAGAGAGAGGGGCGAAGGGATTGAAAGAAATCTAGGTGAAGAGCGCATCGTGGCGAATCAACGAAATCCCCTGGAATAAAGGCCGGTAGAGTTGGTTCGCGCTCAGAAATTAATTCCCGGACTCATTAAAGTAATTAAAACCGGCGGGGCTGCGGGGTTAAGGGAGAGACAAGGGATAAAGTGAGATCAGAAACTATAATGAAGGAGGCTCGCGGAAGAACTTGGAACAGGCTAGAAAAGTGTAAAGCGCACCTGGGGTGCTTTGACTAATTCGAATGTTCGAATTGAAAGTAGAAACAAGAAGAATAGGGATTAATCGGACGAATTTTATTTGCGATATTTCGATAGATATTCGATTCGTTTCGTACGAATTTTCCTTTCTTAAGTCAGCGTTACATTTTTCTTGAAATTCTTAATTTCCAACTAAAAGTTAGACCCGGTAAAAACAGTTTGGTTCGAATGCTACGCCTGCGTCTTAAAATGCTAAACTTATGAAATAATGATTATAAAGCAGAGATTATAAAATGAAAAAAGATTTAGTATCATTAAGAAAGATGTGTCTCATATGTGGGAATTTAAGGCTTTATGTTCAAGTAACTTACTGCCATAACGTTGTGAATAAACTTTAGTATTATCAAAGCTTTATAGCGTATACTGTACAGACGATCGACGTACCATCCAACACGTACAGTCTCTCGCGTACTATCAGTGGTTCTAACTGTTAAACAAATGAAATTTCTCAAAACTTCTTGAAGACTCTATTTCTAAAAAAAAGATCTGGTTGCGGAACTCTTATTTTTTTCACACGGAACGCTTTAAAGGGTCAGCTTCGTTTCCGACTATTAACAGAGCTCCGGTATGGTGTCTGGAAAAGAAGCCTGCCCGGGTTAAAGCGGAAACGAGTAAGTAATTTCGTTTCAGCCGCGGCTCGAAATTCCTACGCGTTTCGTGGCAAGGAAAGACGCGCGGCGCCCTGTGGCCACGTATTTCCGGAATGCGGCGAAAGACGAGTGAACAGAAAGTACGAGACAGACAAGGGCCGAGGCCGAAAGAACACCAAGCGGCGTGCAGCCGAGTTGAAAATAAACTGAAAAGCGCGGTCGAGCTGCACGCGAAACACTTTTCGCCTGACTTTGTACTGCTTAGAGTTCCAGACCAGCTACGAACCAGCCAACCTTCTTCTTTTCCTGTTTTTTCATTGCTCGTTGTGAAAATGAACGAGATGAACGGGATTAAAAAGCCTCAGCCTAGTAATTTTATGATTATTTTAGTGTTTTGAGACGAATCCGTGGTATTCGGAGTAAAATATTTTGGGAATTTTGTCCTTTTTTTTGCGTACAGATTATGGTTTGGAATAAAGTTCGCCATTTCTAAGTTCTATTCATAATTACATTCATATTTTGACAGTAACATTTTATCAACTATAAATGTTTAATGAAAATATAGGCATAGGTAACAAATTTGTTAATTTATGCGCAAGAAACCATCAAATGATATCAAACAAACGAATAAAATCACCGTTATATTCAAGAATTCGTAATTTAATTAATTCTTCAAATCTAAAAAATCCTTTCACGAATATATTTTAATCAGCGAAAAAACACGATGAATTAAGAAGTATAACAACCACTCTCTGACTATTAGCACAATTAGAAATTATTTTTCCTACTTCAATTACAGTTTTCGCTATTTATTATGTTTATTTACTCAACCTAAAATACTATCAGCTACGATCACGCTAACGTAGCTTCAGGGCCATTCAATTCTTTCCAGTGTACACTTTACTCTTCTCTAGTATCTTCTATCGTCTTTACATTCAGATCTTCAGTTAGCTTTTCCATTCGACAAAAGTGGCTTGCACGAGCCCGAATCCCTTCATTCTCTCTTTTGGCTCGCGTCTCCCTTTCACTTGGTGACTCTCTGCTTCGTGGTGTTCCGTCACAGATGAGCCAGCACCGGAAGCCACTCGTGGAACCTCAATATCTTATCAGTGGTCTCCTCGTCCCAGAAAAGTACACGAGAAGTGAAGCCGCCACGTAAAACTCGGCTAGCCCACTTGGCCTCTCTTCTCTGCCTCTTTCTTCTCTGTTTCTTCTTTCTCTTCGTGTTCTTCCTCCTTTTCTTGGTCTATCTTTATTCTCGACGCCCTGGCCCTCGTATCGTTCGCTTTCCAGTTTATTTTTGACTTCGCCACTTCTCGACGTCGTTCCTCTTTCTTATCGCCACTCCACCACTTTTCAGTTTCCTTCGACCACGTTCGACCGGCCTCTCTCTCTCTCTCTCTCTCTCTCTTTCTCTCTCTGTCACGTTCCAGTTTCATAGATCGTCGCTTAACCCGCTGCCACACGGGCACGTCTTCTTGATGAAACACTGTGCTCCCGTGTCCTGGATCTACGGAAGGCGGAGTACAGGGTAGGAAAGTATGTGTTGGAAGTTTTCGTCAGCGTTACGAACATCGTACAGTTTCGAGGAATTTTTTTCGTACGAGGAATTTTTGTCAAATTTTGCAGAATTATCGAGAATCATGTTCAGGAGTAATTGGGATATTTCGGAATTTTTAGGATTCCATACGAATTTTTCAGTAATTTTATGAATTTTTTTAGAATATCTGGATTTTGGGCTGCTACGAAGAGTTGTATAGAATTTTTGGTTGGTATCATGAATTTGAAAAAAATGTTTTGCAGATTCTTTACAAGTGGTAGAAATCTTGTAGTGTATTTATTTGAATTTTATTAGATTTGTCTGAAAGAATTCTCAGAAGTTTTAGGGACTTTTTAGCATTTTTCGAAATTGCCAAAGAATTTTAAAAGCTGTTAGAAGTTCCGCGCAACTTTTGAGTATCGGTATTTTTTACAATTTTACCATTCGTTTTCACGTTTTTAACGCATTTGACCTTAACCAATCCCAGTTACCTACTCCCACCAATCTAAATGTACAATACGTATCGTTTTTAACATTTCCCTGAAACCATCCTCGGATATTCGCGTAATTTCAACGAAACCGCGTTTAATTAATTCCAGCCGCGATCACTAACAAGAGATATCTCCGCTCCCTTCCTCCCACCCTCTCTCTCTCTCTCTCTCTGCTTTCAATTGATTAAATGATTCACAAATTTATCCTGCCAAGTTTTATTTTTCAACACATTTCCACGGTAGCTCGCTCTACCATTCGCTTCAGCTCGCAATCAATAAGATCCACGGCTTTTCACCTAAGATCTAAGAATATCTGGTTTGGATCTGGTTTGAATCCTTCCTTCTTTCTTTCGTTTTCTCTGAAAAGCAGTCGTGATTTAATTTCATCTCGCCCGTAGAAGCTCAATACCTCGTTGTCCCTCGTTTGAGCTGTTGGTTGCCTGCGAACAAGGGCGCGAGAAAATTCAACCGCCCTGTACCACTGATCTCGCGGTCCTTTCCAGTTAATTTTCGACTTACCTCGCTGCAATCGCGCGCCAAAACTCTGTTACGCCTTTATCCTTGTCTTCTGTACTCAGTGTTTGCACTCGGCAGCGATTTTCCACTAACTTGAACTTCAGCTAACGTTAGAAGGCAGTCCGGTTAAGAGAAAAAGCGTAGAATGGAGGATCGTTGGTTGTTTGATCTGATTTCCTTGGCTCGTCTTGTGGATTAGGCAGATGGTACTTTTGTATTCTTGGTGATTGGACTCGGGGATGAAACGAGATTTCTGAAACTGACCTGATTTCTTTGGTATTACGTGTATACACTGCAATTGTTCGCTGCAGTTCTAATTAAAGTTAGCCTTCGTGCAGTTATTCTTATTTAATTTCGACCGTGTTGAATTTGGCTGATTTGAATATTAATTTAAATGTGAACAAATCTCGCTGAGATTTGTGTATTTTAGTAGAAAAAGTTTTGACATGCAAAGGAGCAACTCGATAAAAATATTGTCTCGAACGATCGTTTTCAGCAGTATAGTAACGTCATTTTGTTAGTAAAATGTAGATATTCTGAAGTAAAGGTGAACAATTCTAACGTTCAGAATATACTCGCGTGTATGCTATCTGATTTAACATTACGCTGTGTTGCGTATTTAATCGGAACCAAACTAAATGCAATTAGATACGATTAAACTTTACCAAATTTGACATGTTCTTACGTATGCGTACAGACGATATGCATGGAGAGTTCGGGTCTAGCTGCACCTGACCTAACTCCACGCGATCTAATTGGATTGTATCAGATCAAACCTGACGCGATTTGACCTAACATAACTAGATTGCATCGTACCTAATTTAGACCTGATCAGTTTGACTTGAGAATGAATCGACGACGTATGAATGTGTGATACGTTGAAGCGTGTCGAATTGCAAATGTATAATCCCTACACACTTTCTGCTGAAAATTTCTTCTTATCTTTATTCTGCGTTTTTACACAGCTTTAACCTTAAATTTCTTCGGTCATTTTCAACCCATCGCAACGAAAATTATATTTTTCTAGCATCAAAGAACATCGTAAGTTCGAGCAAAATATGAAAAAATCGTTACTGGTATGCATAATTTCTCCTTTCAATTTTATATTCATTCTCTTCAGCATTAAAAATTCTATTTATCCGCTAAGATAGAAGCAAGACTGAAATATAAAAGCCCACGATGGTAGTCCATCGGCTATCAATGTTAAGAAGACTACCTCACTCCGCGAATCATCCAATTTAAGGTCCGTCAATCTTCGATCTAAATTTCTCCGATATCTCAACCCTCTTAGAAATCTTAGACCTCGTTAAAATCTTTCTTCGACCATTGATTTCAGGCTTCTCGATTTTGACGTGGAAAAAATTTACCGAAATACGCGGATCTAAAACCTCTTTCTTTCAACCGGAACCTCTTCCCCTGAAGAGCAAGTCTCGTAGAGCGCTTTCGTTTTTTTTAAGCGGCTTTCGGCGGCAAATAGAGGCCGCGCCAGAAGCGGATCGCAAAGCGGACCGCTCCAGCTACGTCCGGATTTCATTCTCCCGGTCTCTTTCGTTCACCTTGCTTCGTGCATCTCTGGTTGCTTGTTGACCCAGCTCCCGGCGATTCTCATCGAGAGGAAAATAAACGAGCCACTTCATTCGTGATTTCGCGGCGAGGATTTTATTGGCGTCCTGGCCCCACGGGAAACCAGTATTTCTTTACCGGTGGCCGCTTTTACTTGCACTTCACAGCGGATGGAACTCAACCAACGTAGCACGCCGTGTACGGTCAAAGATCGTGTAACGAATTGATACAGCGTATTCGAAAGATCGAGTGTTATTGCTACAGTAGTTTCATATTCACCTCGTGTCTTTTCAAAAAGAATCGAAAACGTAGAAGCTAAAAGCAAGTTGAGGTTAAGCGACTGATTTAACCGCTGCTTTTATCTAAATACTGTAACGAGTATTTTACTATGGATATTTTGCATAAATGCGCCAACGTCCACGGTTTAGTCGTTATACGCGATGCTAAAGCTAAAAGATCTTTAACATAAGCATCTCATAAGCATTTTATAAAGCCACGTTTCTTGCAAGAAAATGCTTACGTGCTAACACATTTTCATCAGATTAACTAACGGGAAAAACTTCCCCGTAGTATTTATTCCATGCAAATAACCCTAATAATTGGTAGAAATTTTACAGGATTAGCGTGAAGAATTGATACAGCGGATTTAGAGAGTCTGATCAGTGAAAGAAGTTTCATGAAACTACAGAGTGTCTGTTTTATTTGGACACTGTGAAATATTTCATAAATTGTTTCTGTTCCTGTTTGTATTCGTTAAACCAGAAAACTACATGATTTTGTTGATCTTATCTTACTGTTGGTTTGTACCAACTCACGACTCTCATTCTGTATTACTTCGTACTTGGAAACTAGAGAATAGCAGACTGGTTTTTGAGGTATAGACTAATCGCTTGGGTATACACGAGTTATATTCATGAGAGCTTCTGCTCGAGCATCATCCTGACCTGACCTCCACTGTCAGGACATCTAGCTAGCATTGCTCATGAATCTATTATCAGGCGTCGGACCAAACACGCTGCACGCCATTTCTTCTTATTGCTTCCTTTCATTACTCTACAAATTAAATTAATTCTTTCACAGTCGTAAATTCATTTTTTATTTTCTTCTTCCTTTGCAGGTGAGTGGACACACGGGAACGTTGTATATAGCATTCAGGAAGAATCTTCAGTTTCGACATCGTGTCTGGTTTGTATACTTTGTACATATAAATACGAATACTGGACCTCTATATCCACCTTCGTGGGTGTTAACAACTTTCGAAGACTTTGGCCCATTGGCTATCATGTTTCCTTCACGATGTCTTGAGCAAATTCCTGAGGAAAGTTCTGGCCAGCGGCTCCAACTGTAAGCATAAGTTTCAAATCATCCCCTTGGAGAGATTATCATCCCTTTGATCTTATTTAGGTAGTGGCCAGGTATTACTAACTTTACCTATTCCCGTCATTTCGTTGAGTCTCGTCGTTTCTCAGTATCGATCGATCAATAAGAAAATTTTAACAAAATTCCAGATCCTTCTATAATTTCATCTATAATTTCATTTCGATAATTTGATTCTATGATTTGAGAAGCTTACAAACGACAAGTACACGGTACTTAACGATTTAAGGTAGTCGGAAAACTTGATTTAACGCCACAGCCTTTAGAAATACTTCGCAAACTTTGTCATTATTAATCACTGTCGCAATTATCGCATCCTTCATCGAAATTTCCAACAGAAACATGGTTTGCCAAATATTTCTAACAAACACACAATCTTCCAGTATTTTCTCTAATAATTCGCTCCAAAAACTGATCATCGCCGGTGAAAAGAAACGAGAAATACTTATCATCCTTTTCACGTCGAAAATCCCACTTTTCTGTGCAAACCGCTGACGGTTCTGCAATTTCAATCAGAAACACGCTCTGCCAAACACACCAGTATTTTTCTATAATAATTTACTCGGAAAATTAATCATCGCCATCGTAACAGAAATAAAAACGCTTTATCTGTCACGTCTGAAATCTCTCGTTTCCTGAACGGAGCCCCGTTTCTGACCGGAAGTAAAAAACTTCAATACCTCAGACTGTCTGGCAGGGGGATCGTCCGTAAGCGAACGAGATTATGCTACCGTTCTCCATTTATTTCTTACACATGGAATTTGCTAGGCAAAGCTGTCCCATTCGTCGGATCGACAGCTCGACTTTTCGCTGCAACCTTTCGTCGCGCCCCTCGTTTCAATCCTCTCTCCGTCTCCTTCGCTTTTTTTCAACTGGGATTCGGAGATTCGCCTCGTGGAATTCGTCGATTCCTCTTGACGGAAGGCTCGATCTATCGACGGAACTATTCGTCGGAACCGTCTCGAGATATCCAAGGCGGGTTCCTCGAAATCGTTCGAAATGATTCTGAGAAATGGATGTTCCTGGAAGACGATCGAAATGATTGAAATCGTCCCCGTGATCGATCTCTCGGTTATCCTTTTTGTCGTGCTCGTCATTTTCATCCGGCGTAAATAATTGCTGTAAATGCACGGGGTGGATTTGTAGCTTCACTGGCTAAATGTTCGAGTTAGTGAGGTTGATTCTCTATCTTGTTCTCGATTTTTGTACAAATATGATATATTTGTATTTTATCGAACTGCTGGAAGAAAGACGCGAGCAACTTTCGATTTGAAATAGAAAGTTCGAATTAAGAAATTATTAGTAATTCTACATTTTGCAATCTTACTTTTACAATTTAGAAAATAGCTTGCAGATGTAGAAGATGTACAATGAAATATTGCTTATACTGCTAGAAAATGGTTCGCTTAATTTTTAACGAAATAATACTTGCCTTGTAAGTCATCAAGCCCATTCTGTATAAAGATAGTACTGTATCTACAGAAACCTTATAATCAATCGCAATATCAATCGCTTATTCGTATTTCCTCTGCGATTCTCAAACAGTCATAAAACAACAATTTCCTTTAAACTCTCTTCGATATCCAGCCAAACTCCCAACAAAACTCTTCAACCACCGAAACAATCATCGCTATATTCCCTCAGCAATATCCACCCCTGTTCAAAATCAATCTTAACTCCTGCGAAGACGAGCCATTTTATCCACCCCGAGGTTCGAAGAAACTTGACCGGAACAAGCCTTCCGTTTCCTGTCTTAGCGAAAAATAAAACGATTTCGGCTGGTTGTTCAGGGATCGTAATCAGCAGTTGGTCCGACGAAAAAGTTACGCCGCGTCTCGGTGACGCAGAGATTCGTCTTATCTTCCGGCGGACGATTATACATATACGTCGCACACGGCGCATCGGGTGCGGCGGCGCACAGCCGCGTAGACAGTTGGAAACTCGATCTTTTTCTGTCAAGAACTTTCCAGGGGTTCGACTGCAATTTCAGTCCGCGAAACGAGTTTCCTCTTCCTCCTGTTCCTCCTCTCTTCGTCGACCGGAGTACGGCCGCGCGTGCACGTGTTTCCCTATAGATCTTCATCGAGTTGCCCGCCCTCAGTTCCACGAGAACTGCCACGTTGCCCTGGCAGAATTTCGTAACAGCTCGTACGCATCCACGGCTTGCACGCAAATCGCGAACTCCTCTCGTAATGTTATTTAATAGTTGGACGTTTTCAATCTTTGGTTCGCCGTACAGTTGTATACGTTCGCTTGTAGCTACACAGTTAGCTGGAAAAAGTATATTTGTACAGTGCGCGTTATAGCGTCAATGTATTAATTAATTTGATTCGAGTATATCAAATTTCTTCGGCAAGTAAACGTAACCAGTGTATATGCGACTCACGATACCACGCAGCTTGATATTTAATTACGGAAAATAATTTTGTAGAAAATATTGGTAAAAATAAGCAACAGAGATGTACAAATAGAGTTTAAATATAGTTTGCTTCCTCTTTATATCCTTGTTCGCGCGATGAAAGCTTTATCACCGTGGATTGCTCGATTACAAGGTACGAAATGTGTTAAGCGGAAAATGTGCAGAAACTAGTAGATAAATTGCTTTAAAACTGAGTAATTTAAAGTGGTGCAGGGTATGACAGGCTGTTAATTAATGAAGTTATACACAGCGTTTCAGCGGGTATTCGATTCAAGCTGTAACTCACTCGATATGGATAGTTATGATTAATATTTGATATCTTGCTATTATTCGGACGATTATTTGTAAATGTATTTGTAAATCGCCAAATCGATTACGATATACATCTTTTCGATTCTTACTATTATCGGTAATGTCGATGGTTGCAGTTTCTATGTATGAATCAGTGTCAACGAAATTCTTACTGCTCATCTTTCTTTATTCATCTTTATTCTTAATTCCTAGATAAAAGCATAATTCAAGAGAAACAACGAAATACCTGTTCTCCTAGAACACGTGAAAATATTATTGGTAGTTTGTCTATGGAGCGTATTGTTTAAATTCTATCCTTTAAATTAATCAAAATGTCGATATGATAATTTGAAGAGATATTAAAGAGACTTTAATTAGCACTTTTATATTATTTATCTAATATTATTCAAATTACGTGTTATATGAAATATGCACCTGCATTTCACGTTCACACGTCGCAACATGTTGATTATCTCACATAGGAAATCAATTGTGATTTTACAGTTTGAACAGTTTTAACTTCATAAAGGAGGAAAAAGCAAGAATAAAGTCACAAATGGTGGAAAATAGAATTCGGATGAATTCCAGCACAAAATTAGAAAACCACCGAATACAGGATGAAAAGCAACGAAAATATGGTCCACTCAGATTTTATGAGAATATTGCTACATACAAGAGTACGAAAATGAAACTTTGAAAACAAAAGAAAGGCTTAATAAAATATCCAATTACAAAATATCAATTTTCCTTTAGACTTCACAGGAGAAATCCTAAGGAAGGAGACGAATGCAAATTGCACGGATACTTTCCGTATAAGCGAAAAATGACAGTCATTCTTAAATACATAACAATTTCCGTATCGAAATATACGCCCCTCCTTCCGTATGCAAATTCGATGTTAATTCGAGATTTGCGACCGGGACCGAAATTTAATGGAAACAAACGAATCGTTGGCTCCGCCGGGAGGCCGGATTAGTTGTGTTAATAGGAATATTTAGGTAACGCGCCACGTAGGAATCGCGGTAATTATTACTCTGATGAGAATATTATCTGGAAACTCGTCTGCGCGCGGCCGCAGCCTGACGAAACTTAAATCTGCGTCCCTGCCAGGTTTCATGACAACTTCTGTATGTATGCGGGTCGCAGATTGCACCGCTGAATGTTCTCGATTGCCTGTTTCTGCGCTAGGTTTCCTCGCCGGTAGCTAGTTACCGACAACTAGTCATAAATAATGGAATAATATCCACGGAAATATAAAGTCACAAAAAGTTAATGAATGCTTGCATTGTTATCGAGGAACAAAGTTAATTAAATGAATAGAATTGAAAGAAATCTTCGTACTACATCTTCTATCAACGTCAACAATACCGTATCTAAATTATCGACAAATCCATCATCTGTCAGCAATCACCCGGAAAATTGAGATTGCCTGGCAATAAAAGACAAGTTCGTCAAAATGACACACGTAAATTTCATATAGACACATTGTAAAATCGCCTTATTTCTGCCGAAAAGTTTGTTATTTGGCAGTTTTTCAGCATTCGCGTCTAAAACACCGTATAACGTAATATACCGTGCCAATTGAAATTCTTTCATAACGCTTATTCCGTCTAAACAACTCTACAATTCCAAACAAAGCATTCGATCGGGAAAAATCACCTTAACCCATACATACATAAACCAGCTATATCCAATCCCTAAAATGCAAATGGCCAAGCCATGAGCGTCCTCGATGGCTCGTTTCCCCGCCGCGCATCTCGTACATCCCTCGATCTCTCGCGTAATATCCACACGCGTGTACACATCTATACATCCAGAGGCAATGCACACGCACACAGCCGAGATGGACACCATCCCATGCAGGGATCCGTACGGTCCAACGACGTGTGAACGGCTTAAGCCATTACATCGGCCGGCTGCTCAGGCGCGTGTTCACGTTAATTCCACTGTATCGTGGCGTATGATCGTGGAATTTACATAACGCGGCCGCGTTGAGTGCGTGAACGACGAAACAACCTACCAATTATTAACACTGACTGCCAACACCTAGCATCGATATTTGAACGAAGGTTACATTTCACCGAGTTTCTCGAGAACGTGTCGGCTTTTGCTGTGGGTAGCGTTGATACACGCCTTTAAGCATTTGGTCTACATATTTATATCTATATTATATTAGGCAATTACGACGTAA
This sequence comes from Bombus terrestris, assembly GCF_910591885.1. NCBI lineage: Eukaryota > Metazoa > Arthropoda > Insecta > Hymenoptera > Apidae > Bombus > Bombus terrestris. The sequence continues at coordinate 5,357,918 of NC_063271.1, read as the reverse complement.
ACTAATTCAGTTGTTATTGTTAATAATATCACGTAACATGTGTCACGTATATTCAAATATATATGTACAATATAATAGTATAATATCATAAGTGATAACGTGGAGAAATGATCGAAGCGAAGAAATAACAAAATTGATTCGCTATCGTAAGAATAAGAGTCGGCGAGAACGAAGTTTTTGCAGAATTTGATTATCGTCAGCGGGTAACATCAAAATCAAAAATATGCCTAACAAAATTTCTTTCGTTCGTTTTGTTCTTGACGTTTTGACTCGCAAATGCTGTGTAGAGAATATAGGGAACATGGAATGTATCATCACTCGCATTGTTTGATGCAAAACGCACACAGTACATTATCAGTAGTATTCGATATACATCTAGACTGACGGTGCGTCATTTATTACATTTCCTAGGACAAGTCGCACGTGATATATCGTTCATTACATTCGGTAGCGTGGATCGTATGCAGTGCATTTAATTACATTCGACGCTACAAAACGTATATGCTACGTATTCCATTGTATTCTATGGTATAAGACTATAAGATACGTAGGTTGCGTGCTCAATTATACCCAAGAATGCATGATGCGCCCTTCGAATGAACTAAGCCGCTCACCCACACTAATCGCATAGATGGCTCACGATCTCGAGCATTCTGCTCGACTACTAGATACGCGGCTTAACTCTCCAATTCCTATAAGTTCGGATTACGCGGCAATATGGAAGACCTTGCTAATTTCTATCTCTATTAATCGAAAACAGTCCATTTGGTTAATTTATTTTCATATACGTGTAAAATATTTTTCTTTCCTTCTTATTATAAATTATACATTTCTGTTTACCGTATTTTATTACTTCAACGAATAACAGAAATCTTAATTCTATAACGAAGACAAATGTGTCCCGAAGCAACGTTATTTACGAAGAACGATTTCTTAATAGTTCTCTTCTTCTTTACTATACTGTTTGTACATGTATTACGAAAAGATCTAAAAAGATAATTTGAGCAATCGTATAAGTAATTTTATATTGAAATTAGACCCCGAATTATTTAGATCTCGTACATCGAATGCATTGTTGTTGGTCAGAGATTCATAAGGGATGTAGAGATCGATCGTGCGGTTGCTTGCTTCGCAATGCGTGTTCTTTGATGCAAAGGGTAGAGGAATAATAAGCAGAGAGAGAGAGAGAGAGAGAGAGAGGGAGAGAGAAAGAGAGAGAGGACGTGTGTGTGCGTGCATTATGCAACGATACATGTTGCAGGGGTTCGTGTGCATTATTGTTTGTAAGTTCCAGCAGCGCATTGTTGCGGCAGGTGTAATTGGAATTATCGAGGAAGGTTGGCTAGTGAATTTCTGAGCTTCTACGAGGAATCGAGCTGGGGTGAATTTTTGGTGGTTGGAGTGTTTCCTGAATTGTTACATGCTTGTTTCAATAGCTTTGCGTACATTTGTGTTTTCAGTTTTGCCTGTAGGGCTCAAAGTTTCTGTTTTAGTTAATTCCACTAATATTGGGAGAGATTTCATTTATTTCATTTAGACGAAACTATCGTTATCGAGAAATTTTAACTTTGTATATCGAAGAAGAATTCTTTTTTAAATTTCTTTCGATTATACCAAATTCTAACCCTTGGTGAAATAAAATTTAGCGTTTTTAACATTTTAGCCTCTGTGAATAATCTTTTTTATTTTTTCTTTAAGCTACTGCTGTTTAGAATTTTACAATTTCATGAAATTGACCAAAATTCCTATAGAGAGTGGAACAACAAGGACTTTATCCAGATATTTGAGAAAAAACAATGTACCAAATCGGGGTTTACAAATAACATCATAACTCGTAGCAATCGACGTAATCGAACGTGACAGTGTTTGATAGAATTCAATCTCGTGCTCTTCAGCCATGTTCCGCATTCGATAATATAGGAAAAAACATGATTAATTCCGATTCCAACAGCAGCATGTGTAACGTTTCCAACAATATCTGTCAATATTGTCGTTGTGTCTAGATTTCAGCGAATCGTCCACGCGATGAATTTAATCCTACAATTCGTGTGATATATTTTTCAATTTTCGTTCAAACGGTATCCCTTCGTATTTAGAGTACTACGTATCGAGAGCCTTTAGTCTCTAATCCACTTTGTAAAAATCCTTTAAAACGAACGATAAACCATTGTATCGTTGCAAATCAAATATAAACTGCTCTTCTGCCTATTGATGTATTTACCGAGAGATTGAAGCGTATATTCGATGCATTCGGAATTAGAACTTACATGATTCGTACAAAAGGTATTTAATTCGCGTTATGTTTCATTATCCATGGACAATATTACAAGCAAAATTTCAATTAACTGTATGAAAATTACGATCTGAATGATCTCTTGGTTACAATCAGTTCCAGTAATTAAAACGTTATCAGTATTTAAAACGAAACAACGGTAAAATAGAGAACAGAAAATAACTATCGATATTTTTTCTTCGGAACAAACTTGTATATTTAGAACAAATTTTTAAGCCAAAATCAAGTACGATCGTGCAATAATTTATAATGTCCGTCGTCGAAAATAATCGTACTGACGACACTATCAGGGAAAAATTAAAACGTTTGCAATTAAATTTGTATTTTCCTATAGCGATTTAAATGCGCGGCATTCCTCGTAAACCCTTCATACTTGCATCGAATGAACTCTCTAGATAACCAGGAACCGTATTCGCGTAATAACGCCAGCCCGTTACGAATAACAGTCGCGGTATCGTATATAACGCGACACGACGCCGTGATCGAGTATACGATTGTTGCGAAGGGGATGATGCGTGGATTATACGCGCGCGAGTTGCCCCATAGGCGCGCGTTCTCGCGCTAATAAACGCGCGCGAGCAGGCTAACGATTACGAGCCGAGGCTCGTATTGTTCGCCACTCGGAAACAATGCAACAATGGCCTAGCCAGAGAGTAGATTTAGTGATGCTCGCGCGTTCACGTTTCACTGTAATGATACTTTCGACAGGAAGCTTGACTGTTGCTTCCTAAAGTCAGATAAATCAGATACATTTATATCGGCACCGTTTAACGTTACAGTATTATCGCCTATTAATCAAGATTTAACCGAATTTTTCTTTCTATCATATTTCTACCCCAATTCTAAATCGAACGTTTTAATTCAATTCCTATCAGGTTGCAATATATATAAACTACTCGATTTTGTTTCATCAATTTTCAAACAAATATTCCCTTTCATTCATGATCTTAGTTCTTTCTTTCTTTCTTATTTTTTTTTTTTTTTTTTTTAGTAAACGTAATTTGTAGTTAGTTCCCATTTCTTCAATTGCGTTAACGAAACTATGGATTTGATCTTTCATCATTACATAAAGGTACGTGAAATCCATTTCCATCTTTACCTATCTTTTCTCACGCAAAATGTATAATAATTTTCAGCATACACCCGAATCAAAATTAACGCCTCAAAAACGTAATTACGCTCTAAACCCACCCCTTATTTCCAGCAAATATATGTATATATATATATATAGGTACTATCGATTGCGAAATCTAGATGTGTTCCAGGGTTCACCGATTGCCCTAGAATTCCAGTCACGATGAAGAATTCGATTTAATTCCGAATAATTATCACATTTGCATAATCGTCTGAACACGGAAAACTGATAGCGCGCGACCCATCCCCTCCCCCTCTAATGACATGTAGTCGCGGCCAGGGCACACGGAGTTCGTCCTCGTGGTATCGATATTTCTGGCACGTATTATATCGCGTTACGTGATCCAAAAATTTACGCGCAACGCTCACTATGTCGTCGAAGAACGGTCCGGTGAAACCGTAAAACGCGAAGGACGTGCTCGGGCACAAAGGGTTAGTCCGAGAGACGTTGGCACCACTGGATTCACGGGTAATTGTTATGGGGTGCCGTTTAAAGGCGATAGAATCGAGCGCTGTAAGGAATTAGAATTAAGCGCAGAGGAATCGCAATCCACCGCTTTGTCTCTTGCTCCACGTTTCCTTAGTCGGTTTAGGATCAAGTTTTAGACATTGATTTTGATTAGATTACGTTAAACGAGTAGCACGAGACGTTAGATCTTTGGAAAAATGTGATTTGACGAATTTTAGTTTGGGATATTGTAGGTTAGAGTATGTTTTATTATTCATTTGAATAATGAAAGACCAAAGACTCTTTTGGAATATTGAAATGCCTAATTTAGACAGCTAAAAAAGCTATAAAATTTTAACACGAATGATTAAATAGAGGAGAACAAAGGACAAAAATAATTTGATTCTATCGTTCCTATTGGTATATCAAACTCGTATGAAGTTATATAGGTGAACGTAAATGAGATAGATAAGATAAATAAGTAGTTGTAAACGAAACTAGGTGAAAATGTAAGTAGTAGTTGTGTTGTTGGTCAGACGCTGGGCTCCAAACAAGAATACCAAAGTTCGAATCCTGATGATGACAGAAATTTCCCGCGAATTTTATTAAAGTTTTTCATAGAAAATTAAACGTAAAATATAAATGAGATTAAATTATTTGCGATAAATAAATTACACAAAATTGATAATCAAATTTAATTAGTGTTAAAATATAAAATTTTCTGGAAAACGTTGTTTCAAGCACAAAATAGGGAATGTGTAATTGAATAAACTTTGAATGTAGGGAGATTGTGAAAGCATTAATAATTGGAAAGGAATATTGAGGTGCACATTCACTGAATGAATTTACATTCAATCTCACACTGAATCTACATTTAAAAAGAAAATAGGACATTTAAACGGAATTAAAATTGAATTAACTCTTGAACGTTATTCAGCGAAATATACGTACACAGGAATTACATCCACGAAAAACGTATACAAACACACATTTAAAAGCTTGCGATACAAATTACGAAAAAGAGAGAGAAGAAAAAACATGCGAACAAAACAGAAAAAAATTCTTGTTATTACTAATAAAAGAAGAATAGGTATACTATATTTGTACAAAATATTCCTGTAAGGATTCTTCATGAATCATCGTTGTATATCGTAAAAAATGAAGTCGTCCCATAATCTAAAACTTTGGACAACATTACAAGAAAAATGAATCCTCATCCTACTAGAGAAAAAGACGAAGAAGAGAATGAAATTCCTTCATTTCTTAGCTACGAAACATGTTGAAATTCAGTTGAAATGAATGGAAGAAAAAAAGCTCGCTCACTGGAGAATGTAAGAAAAGACACACAGCCATCGTAAAGAGTTAAAACAGTTCAATTACGATGCATTTCTTGGAAGTACGGCCGCAATGTTCCCGGCTCAAATGTCTTTTCAGCGAGCTATACATATAGAGACGAGAGAACGGAGGAAAAAAATACGTCGACTTTGTTAGGTAATGAAAGGGCGAGGTCCGTGAAAGCTTCGCGACGCAGCTCGCGGCAATGAAGTTTTAAGACGCGGCTCTGACATCTAACAACCGTTTTCATCGACTGTTGCAAACCACCGTGTCGAGGCACAAACGAGATATGTCGTTAAAAGCAGCCTGACGTTCTGCAAATTAAAACTGTTCTGAAAGATTCTTCTTCGTGTTAGAGACAATCTGTTTTAAGAACTGTTGAAGGCAGTTACTCCAAATCCATTCTTCCCTTGGACTTGTGAATTCGTGGTAAACGTTTCCCGTTGCACTAAATTTTTGACTTTCGGATTTTAGTGAAAATAATCTCGCGTAATGGTGCAATAAAGTGTTTGAATGAAATGTGATATTTGTTTTATCGTGATCAATAAAACACACAAAATTAGAGATTTTCTAAGATAATCAAGTTGTTAGTCTGCGATAAAATGCAAGATATATGAGTCTTGTGAGCGCCTTTTGAACATTCTGTCGAATAACTAACACGGAATTCGTTCAAAATCTTGCAGTTGAATACATGCCTCGATCATTCTAATTGTTTTTTAAACCAAAAATTTGTAACCAGCGCTCTGGTGGATGTTAAACGCGAGACGCGAGAAGAAAACGAAAATAAGGACGAGCATCGAGCGAGAGTAACAGCTTTCTTGAAATTATGTCACTTAACCGCGCGGCAAGTCGAGGTAATCACTGGAAGAACAACAAAGAAGATGTAAATATCTGTTGTCTCTATTTTCTGTTGTTTCTTACCCGCCGCTTTGAATAATCCCTTCGCTTGTTTCCGAAACCCGTTGCCACCGCTGAATCCACGGGATTCCGTGCTTCTTACTTTAGGCGCTTACTTTCCACTACCAAGTTGACGATGAAAGAAGATCGGATATTCATGAGTCACTACTTGCTCGAACATTGTTCTGTGTATTGTTGAGTGATTTGTTCCGTCTTTCACTGTACATCTTCTATTTCTCCTCTACGATATTCTATGATAAAAGATCTCTTTCAAAATTCTTGGATGCCTTAAACACGTGTATTTTCATCGTTCTAGCATTCAACGCTTTATATCTAACTGTCAAGAAGATTTGACAATGATGGTCTATCAAATCGTGCAAGACCAATCCAATACAATTGAACGTACAATAGTACAACAAATAACTCAATCTCTGAAACGTTAACCATCGAACACTCGAACTTGCCGAATCAACGGAACCATATTTCTTCTAAGGCTAGAAAATTATATTACAAAAGAGAAAAAGGCGTGTTAGTGGTAGGATTTCTTCCACGGATGATCGAACGTATCGATAATCATCGAGCAATTCCTTCGAAGCAAACTGAAAGAGGATTATTAATCACCGGAAATTACGCTCTGGCGATCTACGAACAGAAAATGGAAGACGAAAGTTGCTTCGAATCGAGGAACAAACGACGTGATGGTGAAAAGAAGGGCGGGAAGAGGGGACAAAAAAAAAAAAAATGGGAAAGAAAACGGCGGAAATGGAAGGAAGAAAGGCACCGGGTGTATACACAGAAGGACTGGCGAAGAAGTCCATAGAAAGCCGGAATAGAGGAAAAACACGAGCTTCTCTCGCTTCCTCGAGACGGTTCGCCGTGTCTTCTTCTTTTTCCATCCCCCTTTAGCCGATAAAAGAATCCTCGAGAAGAGCTGCGAGTCTATGGAGACTGGACGACGAAACCTGATTGGATTATTTGCTTACTATCCCTTCGGAAGCCTCTGTACAGGGTGTTTTTAAAATGTTTGCTCAAGCCTTCCCTCCTGCTTTCCTTTTCTTCTCCCTTTTTCTTCCATTGGAAAGTTAAAGAGCTCGTGATGTGAATTTTTTCTCTATTAAAATCTTTTCACTCTGCATTATGTTTCTGGGACTTTATAGTGTGGTCTTTTTTGCCTATGTTTGATATTTTTTGAAAGAGCAGAAGAGAAACGATAATTGGATCAGAAATGTCAAGAAACCCTTCTATATTGGACTTTGTTTTCAAAATATTCGTTCAACCTTCTATTAGTTTTCTTTTCCTTTTTCCTTCTTCTTTTTCTTTCTTTTTTCTCTTTCCTTTTTCTTTTTTTTATGGGAAAGTTAGAAGGTTAATGATACGAATTTTTCTGCGTTAAATCTTTTGGCTAGTATTTTAGACATTTTGTATTTGGTTTTGTCATACAAAAATACTAGAATAATCTGATAAGGAAAAGTTATTGATAATTTACCATAAAACTTGTCAAAACATTCTCGTCCTATTTAAGAGAATATGAAGCGGTACACGGATATTTTTGAAGATAGCTATTTTATGAGGTGTTATCGCGGCTCGTTGAACATAATGGCAACTAGCTATTTGAGAACGAACTATTCGAAATATTCCCGAATAAAAGACCTAGATACAAAGTGCACGCAGTTTCTCTAAATAGTCCTCATTTATCACTCCAATGACTAGCCATATTCTTCACTGCTCGAGCTTGGAAAACTGGAGAGATTGCGCTTGATGAGTCAGTTGTTACGTAATTGGTTGTTGCACAGCATCGTAGTATCTGCTTAAGGATAAAAGGAAAGAGTATAAAACTCTTTCGACATCAAATGAGACTACATTTGGGTTGCATATGTTCTAACAATTTGAACCTAATAAATAATATTATTTTTAAAAATTCAGTGTGATTTCTAAGAATATGTACATACTTTTTGCTTGTTTAATTGTTTTAAATAAATAAAGTTCTCGTCGAATGTGGAAACAGTGTTCTTGTAGCTGTTGTTCGAATACTTTTTACATTCGCTATATTTCAATCTCGCTTTCATCTCAACATACAAAAATTGTAACTGTTCTAAGAAGATATTTAACATAAAATCGAGGCGGGAAATCATATTTTCATATTTTTTGTCCAAACTTGAAATTTTTCTCTACTCCGTAGAAAAGTATAATTGTTATCATTTTGTTAGTGAGAAATGAGAAAGTATCGGTTTTGTTTCAATTACGGGATGCATTTAAATGTTCATGCTAATTAATTAACTGGAAACACTATGATGGATCGAATGTATGTAATGAAGAACTTAATTGGTAAATCGAGTAGTTCTGAACTTTGAAGAACTTTGCGTTATCGAGTTTCCTCGGTGTAATATGTCTGCTTTTCATCGTGTTATCACTAACAATAAGTCTTTGAACGAGAGCAAATATACTAGCTTCTGTTTAAAAGTTGCTAATGATTAAAATGTTTGCGATAAACATACGTAATATTTCATCTTAAAGAATACTTAAATTCTAACGTTTAATCCAGCTTCCAGGAATTTTTCAATCCACGAGTTTCATTTAATCTGTCCTGCATTTAACAGTTTCAGTACAATTGTTCTCTATTTACGTTGAGATTATTAATATTCGCATTAATCCGACGTTCCTTTGCCAAAATTAGTTGCCATAACTACTTTCAGACTAAAATGCAAAAGCACGATTAAATTTCATTTTTAATATAGAATTTCCACTTCCTTAATTTCATCTATAATTTTCGTATCATTCTTGTTCATTATTTGTTCCTGGTAAAATGAATTCTTTAATATAAATTTCCACATTTGTATCATTATTCATCATTCCATATTATATAAATTTGCCAACTCGCAGGTTATAACTTCAACGATTTAAAACCTGTATAAACTGTTTCAACGATTCGATCAACATCCTCAAATTTCACTCGTCAAATTCATTTCAACCTTTCATAATCCATTGTTACAAATATTTTCTTGCTCTCCGAGGAAAAATTCCTCGTAACCTTCTTTTAGAGTACGTTCACGAACTGGTTGGGTCTCGTCTCGTCTCGTCTCGTCTCGTCTCGCTGGAATTTGAACGATAACTGCTCCTTCGAGTTACATTGACGAAAGTGCCGACGAGAATGGCTCTAATCTTTGGTGTTGCCTCGTCCATGGAAAGCTTCTGCTCGCGAATAAGGAAAGGTACGTGCTCGATTCACGAGCCTCCCCTTTCTCGAGATGATACCTTCTTACAATCCTCTCCTCTATCGCGTTTACGATGCACCGTTATACTGTTCTTGCGAACGGTCGATTATTAAATTTTCCTCTCGTTCCCAGGACGCTTCGTGACTTCCATTCGATGGGATACGGTGGTTTTTATTAGGAATCTACTCGTTCGCCGAGGACAATATCGCTGTGTGTAGGTCAGTTCGGGGTCACATGGATTTTTACAGCGAAAAGGACAGAATTTAGGATGATACAGCTGTAACGAGTAAAAGTGAAGCTTTTCACGCTTGTGTGTTGGTCAAGTAGAAAAAAAGAGAAAAATTGAATGGATCTTGGTACAGTAATTTTAAGCAATATTATTTAATTTGATATCTTTGGAAGGATTTAAAGGGGAAATTAAAGAATGAGAAATTCCAGTTTATTGGTATTCTTCTACAGTTAAGTGTTTTATTTCATATTTTTCTTATTTTTCTAATATTTTTTCAATCGCTCGTTCTCGACACAATGCAAAGCATCGTTAAATTAACGCACAAAAATTGCGATTAAACAGCATACATTGACTAATTTACTAATTTTTCAACGATCGATATATATAGCCAGTAAGACGAATCGTATTGAAATAAAAATTAGGTAAAAGAGGTCCGAAAAATCCAAGTACGCGTACAGAGTAGAAAAAGGGACAGCATTTTATCAAGCCTAATACCGTCCCGTTAGAAAATCCTTTTCCATCGATAATAAACGAGTCCCTTAATAAGCAGCCGATGTCCCACGGGAGTGATTTAGCTTTTACATTAACGACGCATTAACGAGGAGCCAGGACGATGCCAAAATCCCCCTCTGTTTCTCTCCCCCGTCCGTCGATTCGCCTCTAAATCAATTATGATAATTGGCCGGCAATAAATCGTTTATTACTTGAACGAATCGTTCGTCGTTGGAACGGAGCGTCGATTTCGCCATGCAATCGAACGATCAAGACTTCCGGCTACGCTTTTTTAATCAACCGGAAAAATTGCGTTCCTAGCATCGCATCGTGAAAAATATTGGAAAATCAGCGGAACCGGAGCAACTGTTTTATTAATCTCATCACCCCTACTGTTGCGGCAATTAGAGGGATTCGGCAATCAAACTGTTTTCCGGCACAAATTGTTCGGAAATAAATTGACACAGGGGAGTAGCACGATCGGTTAGGGGTGCGATCGATGGGTTGGTTCCGTCTATGGTTTTTCTATAATTGGAAGATTTGCGGCAAATCGGGAGGGATGAAGGTGCGTATTATGTTCAGGCGATCTTATTTAGGGGTAATTTTACGTGTTATCGTTTGAATTATTTGTTTGTGCAAGATAAGAGGGACAAATATAGATAGTATTTTTTATAGATAAATATTCACGGGAGATATTTCGATGGCATTTATTTAATTCACAAAATGAACATGGAAAAATTTTACTTAAATGGAGTTCACTTTAGGATACGAATAATTTATTACGTAGCTATGTATAATATATTTTTTCAATATCACGAGCAATATATACCTCTAAATTATCTGTCCTTTTTTGAAATTCTATAATTCAGTTGGAAATATCAACGAAATTTAAATGTACTCTTCCTTCGTTATTATTCACTTTTCGTCGTGTTGCTTTTCTTACCTAAAAATAAATCTGCTAGACAATCTGTTACGAGAAACACGACGCAACTATAACCCTTCGTTGGCAAAACTAATTTAAAATCCATCGTCCAATTTCATCTTGAACAATCGAACCCTCTTCGGAGGAGAAAAAAAAAAAAAGAGAATGGTCTCGAGTCTCAGCAGCTAGAACACATTTATCCGACGCGAAACAAAAGCCACCCCCGGGCGTTCTCTCGCCTCTTTACCTTTTCCCCTCGCTTTAACCGGGCGCCCTCTTAGGTGGAAATTAAATTTTACATCTCGCTCGTGTCCAACTTTTCTCGTCGCTCCTCGTGGCGTTGTCAGGCGTTAAGAGAAGAAACGAAACTTCCTCGTCCCTTCTTCATCGGTTCTCGAGTGTATCCAGGCTTCGCGAGAATTTTTCTACGGGTCTTCCAACCTTCTCAGCCGCTGGCGAGCCATTGAATTATGTATACGGAATAAATAAAGCCGGTTGAACGAAATTGGACGCTGCACACGCGTGGTTCCAGGCCCAAGGGCAATTTGAATTTTCCCGCCCCTTCGCGACCAGTTTTCGCGGAATTTTACTGTGCCGCCGAGTAGAAAGCATCTGCTGCAAATGTTGCACAAATCAATGTGTAAAGAACGTATGATTCGCGTTTGATGAGAATCGAATTACGAAGGGATGGAAAATTTGTTGCAATTAGGCGAGGGAAGTTTCAAAATTAAGGGTGTTCAATATATTCGAGCCTGTCAGTCTCTTGCACGATAATTCCAGCGATAATATCGATGGATTGGCAAGCGTCAAGTTGTAGATTCTATTGTAAATTTCTGTTACATAGACGGAGTATCAATTTAGTTTACAATTTCACAGATGAATATGTTTTATATTTTATTTACATTTACAACAAGGATTCTGTGATTCCACATTTTTTAAAATATAAGAGGAACACCGAAAAAATAAAATTGTGGTACTTCCAGTGCTAAGTTCAAAGTATTTTCTCGAAATTCGAAGAAATTTTACGAGGGACCTGCTTACGAAATCGCATGCCTAAGTATTATAGCCATTCCTACCGAGAGAATTTTAAGGAAAAGAGTCACGTCAGACGCGAATTTTGCTGGAAGAAACGTAAAACGAGGAAAGAAATTTTTGTTAAGCACAGTTTCCGGATAGTTCTCATTTTTCCAACGAAAAATTTTCAACGGCCGCGTATTACAGGCGAGTCTCGCGTACCCAACTTGCAGACTCCGTGTTCCAGTTTTTAGAAATTCACGATATTGGTTCACCGTCTGGATCGTAGCACTTTCCTTTTGGCAAATATCATGTTTTCTCGCAATTTTCTGCTCGTTAACCGTGGCCCATTCACGCCTCTCGTAATGTCGCGAATTTTCAAACAGACATACCGCTATATCTCACCGAATGCCGCATTATGATCTGTCCAGGGAATCGTTATTCCCTATGATGATCCGTTTTCCAACGATTCATAAGTAATCTGGAATGTTTGAAAGTCTAATATTTTGTTACAGAAGTTGGAAAATTTATAGTTTGGCTCCAGATTTCTATGTAAATTTATACTTTTATGAATGCAAGTAAAGAAATGCAGCTTGGATAGTTTTATCCAATAAATATCACAGTGAATACCGTACTTTGTGTATTTTATACATTTCTTTGTATCCTGTGCATTCCACGAGCGTGCAATTTCACATGAATGTACGAACATCTGCGTATAAATAAATATGAATAATCTTTTTGTTAATAATTTGGAAACGGGTTATCTTTCGTTTTAATTGAATTTCCAGCGGAGTTTAATCGTTACGCGATTGATTATTTCTTTGATAATTTTTGAAGCTGGATCTTGTTTAAGGATTTTTTATTTGTGAAGCGTTTGATATTATTTTTCATTGTCGTTTATTAATCGTAGGTGAAATTTAATTTAGCAGCAATTCAGACCTGACAAATAGATAGCGCTGTATAATGTCATGCGAACGTTGAATACGAATTCGTTTAAAAAGTATTGTTTTATTTGCTTAGCACATTGTACTGTAAAATGATAAAAGTTATGATTAAAATTTAATCGATATACGAATCAACTACGATCTCGTTTCCTTCAGCAAACAAAATTTGCACAAAACCTACACAGGAAAGCTTAATGTTAGCGTAGTTAAGATTTTTATTGAAATTAGATATCTGCTTTGAGAGATTTAATGGAAATCCAAACGAACATATTATGAAAGTACGTACTAACTTAACGTCAGTCGAATCGAATGCGAGGTCCGACTAAAATCTAGCCTGAACTAATCCACGTGAAATCTTACCTGAGATCTAACTTAGGTGAGTTCTAATCTACACCTGATCCAGATCTAACCCACCCTAATCCAGTACAAGTTACACACACCCAAGTAAAACCTAATCCGGCTCTGCGGAAACTCTAAATAATATCCGAGTTGCTCTAATTCCAACTTTTGTCCAAGATTTATCACTGCTTTCTCTACGTACTCTAAAACCAGGAAAGCGAATAAAATATCAAATTTGTAGAAATAAGAAGAGCAGCGAATCGAACAACAACACCATCCGATATAAATTGAGCTGTTAAAATTGAAATTTCTACGACAACTCGAACGTCAAATTCGATTTTAGAAATGCAGAGTTTCTTCTCTATAGATGGGAGAATAATTTCCGCAGATACTAAAGAGAACATTTATTAATACTACAATTACTATTATGATTACGTACTATATGGCAAAACAGAATAAGACAGTATAAAGTATTATACAATGATAGTTCGTATTACAGGAATATCATTTAATATTATTATAAAGATTGTAGACAAAATAAAAGACGTTTGCGATTCTCAGTGTATGCTTTTTCTAACTTTAACTAGAAATTGAAGACCAGAATAGGCGCCGAACGATGCTACGAGACGGCGATGGCGCGTAAGTTTTCTGCAATGCTTTTCAACAAATATTGGATTGGCAACTAAATGATTGTCGTTACCACCTAATGATAAAATCCGCAGTTATTTAGTCGCCAATCCAATACAACCTCCAAAAAATGCTACAAAATCTTAGACGTAGACCGATTTGATATTGCCGGAAGACAGAAAATAATAGGCGAATATTGCAATTTGTTGCTTGGGAAAACTAAATCGACAGAAATAAACCGTGGATCCTGATGGCTCGTTACACCCGGTTATCGACGTCCGTGACCCAAGTTGCGCGATCCAGAAACGTCGCTCGAAGTGGCGTCGTTATGGCGACTGGAATAATGAAGGAAACACTCCATTGCCACCATCTTCCTGGATATTGAATATTGCTCTTAAATTTATCGAGTAGACGGTTCCCTTTGCTTCGATTAAATCGGTCGTAAAATTGATCTTTACATTTTTGGAATTTGCGGCAAATTGAATGGATGCGAGCAGAGTGGTAAGTTGGGCGGTAAATAACGGTAATTATATGGGTTGTTTTATGGCGCGTTTGGGAGTAATTAGCTGATGAAATTGCTTCGCTTAATGTATAGCATAATTCGCGTTGTCCGTAGAAAAATTCCATACGCAATGGGATTCTGCCATACTTGTGAAAGATTACGCGTAAAAATTAATATGCACCGAATTATTGTCGAAACCTAAATCAACGGTAGAGTGTGTAGAATGGCAAAGAGGAAAATTAAACGAGCAAAAGGGGGAAAAAGGAAGAAAGAGGAAAGAAGCGAAGAGAGAAAAACGTACATGTTCCATCGATCTTCTTCTCGCGTAGACAACCCTCTTAAGCCTCATCCTTGGAAATTCGCGATGAGTTTTGTAAGCAAAGGGAACTCGAGGGGAAGAAAACAAAGGGCCAGAAAGAAGCGTGCACACGGGCGACCAAGTTCTCTGGGGAGGAATTCGTAGCAGAGAAGTAAAGCTGCCCCAGAGTGGTGGGCTAGCCGCGTTCCCTTGAATTACTTGGCGTCTCAGCGCCCAGGGAAAAATACAACCCGACCAGGGATCGCGTAAATACCGAATGAGACTCGAAACTACGAATGAACAACGAACTTTGTTTTTACTTGGTCTCGTTTGTAAGATGCGCGTACGATAACCCCGCGGTGTCCTTTCATAACTTACGTTTAAAGATTTTAGGGAAGCTTCCGATTTTTTTTCCCAACTTTCTTCGTTTGGAACAGAGCAGCGGTTGCGCTTGAACGATCTTCTGGATTTATGGCGAATACATCGTAGAATAAATTGATTTTTAAATGTCGTACTATCGATCCTCTTTGGAAATTTTCAACGAGTTTTTTCACCGAAATTTTACCGATTTCTTTTTGGAATTTATTCCGTTTGACGTTATTAAAAGTTTATTGAAAATTCTTCGTAAATTCTTTGTCTCTTTGTCTTTTTGAGGTAGAGAGAGAGACAAAATTTCAGTGGAAAAAGAAGGGGAGGCAGGAGACAAACGAATATGTAATTTACTATTGTTATTATTATCGCTGTGCGTGTTACAACAAACATCGTTCCAAATCTTTTTTATAATATAAAACACACGTTACAATCCCCGATAAATTGGATCACGCCGAACCAACGTGATTCACGCGGATAACGGCGACATCGCATCACAGAGGAGGATCGTTGGCTGACATTTTGCAAGCATAATCGAGGGAAAATCCATCGAACTGTCGGAGTACCGACATTGTGCGCGATACGCTTTGCCTAAATGCGATTTTCTATTGTTACCAGTCCGCGTATTGTCCGTTATTTAATTACAGAAAATTAGCAACGACAAATGGCCGGCTCATTAATGTGCAATCCAGTGATATTTGATAATCCCTTCGCGTTTGAGCAACCTGTGTTTGTTATAGGTACAGTACAGTGAAACGTTGCCAACGATTCGTTGGTGGCTGACGATGATTATTCTAGCGAATTTGCATCCTTCGATACAATCCTGGCTTTTTCTACATAAAGTAACGTGTATTATATTACATAAATTATTACCAAAAAGATATTATACGTTAATGACTAGACTAATTAATCTATGAATAATATGTTATAAACAGAGTATTATAAGTGAAAAATGTTTGGTAAAGAATCGTTACTGCAAAGAATAAAAATGTATTATTATAAAATTGAAAAAATAACTCGCTCGCGCCGGTGCAACTTTAAAATTGATCGCATCGAACGATAATGCGAAGGAAGCGTATCGGCAAAGAACGTATCTTCCGATTCAGGCAGCGTGATCAACCGATCGACTTCCGGTAATTTATGAGATGTCGAGAGTCGCGAGGATTCACGATTAAAGCGATCGACGCTCATTGGTCGTTTAATATTTATAACATAATCGGATTAATCGGTGAATAAATGTTGGCGGCACGATATTATTGATAAAGTCGGGAGGAGGTGGATATAAATTAACGGTGTCAGCCGGTAGCAGATAAAATTGTAAAGTAGCTTAATTCCGTCGTTGCAAATTACCGTCATCCGGATCGCTGCGATCGATGGGAAAAAATCGTGTTGTCGCAAATCAATTTTGCTTCGTTTAGTAATTCGCGTGAACAGCGTTTTACATATTGAAAAATAAAAGAACGACGACAAGTGGATAAAAAATGAAAGCAGCATGAAAATTAACAGGGAAAATTATTTATAAAATTGCACCGATATAACTGCAAAAGGTAATTTTAAAAGATATGAGAATCGCGATCGTACGTCTGTTCCATCCTTTTCTCTTTTTTTAACAGATTCTTGGAAATTAAAGCAGACAACAAAGGAGAACGAAAAACAAAGTAGATTTTAGAGTGGAAAACATGTATGAAAATATTTACGCCCTTTTATCGCGAAACAACGATCTGATGATACGTGTTGTTTGTTTGCGTTGTTAATATTTCATGGTGGAGCAAGAAAATTCGTTTGGTTGATATAGGAAAGAAAAAAAAAAAAAGAAATAAAAAATATAGGAAAGCAGAAAGTTGGGAGAATGTAAAAATCCCGGAATTCTGATTTTACATGTAAACTTATAAAACTTACGAATTTGTAAACTCGCATGATTACTTTTCTAAGTTGGATAAACTCATTGTGTAATTTGTAAATACATCTTGATACATGCACGAATAGAATATGTCAATTTTAGTCTTTCCTTTGGGAAGGAGTTGAAAAATTAATGACAGGACGATCTAAATTGCATACGGAGAGAGGTTGAAGCTTATGTTCTATTTATTGAATACACGCGCATGCTCGAATCAGCAGCACTGGTACTCTTAATTAATTAACCGATCGAATTCACGTGCGCAGCGGAAATGCCAATTAGTGTCCTCTCGTTTCTACGATTTCGTCCAATTGAAATTGCTCGACGATCCCTTATTACGCGAATTTAGTTAAATTATTTTTTGCAAAAATACGACGTTTCGGTTACACTGGATTTGCTTCGTTCCGCCGATACTTTGATTTTATTAAGGTAAAATCCACGTTATTAAAAGTTGATCCACGTTATAGCAAGTTCTTGTCAACGTTAATACGCCAGTTCTGTTGCGCTTTATGCGCTTTATGTGCTTTATTCGTTTTGCTAATGTCGCGACTATTTTTCGTAGTAATCCCCCGTTTCTTTGTACCGAAATTACTCTATTTGTCTCCTCGAAATATCGCATAATTTCTGTGGCTTCCATTTGCACCACGACTACTTCATTTTCTTTCTCCTAATTTTATTAATTCAGCCAACGATACGTCCTTTTAATCATATTTCCTATATTTTATCGGTCTCGTTGGTATTTTCCACGATTTCCGTGGCAAATTCTTTTTGGCAAAGGTACACACTTTCGTTTACACTGAGTTTGCTTTATTGGTTTCCCGTGTATCTTCTGTGACTTTTGTGGTGGATCCTTCTTGGCAGAGATGCACTGCTCCCTTCGTACTAAGTTTACAGTATTGGTTTCGTCAGTATCATCTGTGATGCTCGTGGGAAATTCCTTTTATCGGTTACTGTTTCAAAAGAAAAAAAAAAAAGAAAAAAAATGCAGGTTTTGAAAACTCTTTACTTGTGTAATACTAATTCATCGTTTAGAAGTGAAATTAATTCAATCTTTGTCAAGATAGTCTTAATAATCAAAACAAACACGATAGATTTACAAAGATCAACTTGTGTCTTCTTCGTTTCAGGTATTGAAAACTAGTAGAAGTCTCTTACAAACGTACGTGAAAAACGAAATAGCATAAGAACTGTAAGTAACAAGTTTATTATTTAAACAACAGCTACAGTCTATCCTATTTTTATCAGCTTGAAAATTCAATCTTGAAAATGGCACACAAATCCTTCACAAACTTGAAATTCTACCATCAATCAATCCATAACCCTTTTCGATACTAATGGCAAAACGATAAATAATTGAAAAAACAAAACTACCCTGACATGTTTTCCGGGCGAACCTCGAATAACGCGAAATTCTAAAAATCTTTCAATTTAATCAAACTTTCGTAAAACCTTCCAAAGGAAACAGAAAATCCATTGAAAATTAGAATCACCTTAGCAATGATGGTCGATCGGGCAACGACAATTATTGGACGGGTTTGCTCGACTGTGGCAACACACTCGAGCGAAACACGAGACGGGCCGGATGAGCGGCGTTAACCGGATAACGCGGAAAATTGAAAGGATGAGTTATTGACAGAGGTGGTCGCCAGCCCCGTTTTCCCGCTACCACCTTTACCGCCGTGGAAATATGTGACATGATGTTCTATTACTTTTTAACGCGCTACTAACCGTGGATCATCGTTGACCTGTGCTCCATTCACCGGAAACCAGCCGTTTCTCCGGACGATCGCGCGCTTTTTCGCGCCTAGATGCCCGTCACCAAGATACAGATGGATTCGATCGCGTCAATGATCGTTCCAACGTTTTGTTCTTGATGGAAGGGACGGGCATTTCTACAGTGATTTATTCCCTCTCTGAATTTTCGGGAAATATATGTGCGCCCAGAAGATAGTTTAGGCGAGCATTTGATTTATGAACCGACAAATATATCGAGTTCTTACAATGCGAATTACTTTCGTGAGAAATTTGCGTTTCGTTCTTCTGCTTTTGGTTTTTCTAGTTTCATGTTAAGAGTAAGAAGTTTCCGTATATCGTGAGAATCATGATCCTTTCTGGAATTTTTCTTTCAACAACGAGTAGAGTAACGCGATAACGCGGATTATCATGCATTTAAATTCGAATAAATAAAATAAATATCATTTTATAAACGGGATATAAAATTTCATTTGCAATGTAGTTCTATGTTTCAACATCCTTCTGTGCTGTCGTGTTCTAAAAAATGTTTTATTCCGTTATAGAAGTATTTACAAAATTGCGCGATACTATTTATTTGAAGAAAATAATATTTTTGTAATTTACGTGATATTTTATGAGTGGAATGTTTATAATATTGTTCTGCTTTTTTATCCTTTTTTTTTTTTGTAATATTATGGAAGTGAAATTTTATGTTGAGATCTTAAGGGATTAACGAGCATGATTTAACGAAGCTTTTTTGTTAGAGGAGCAGGTTTTCAGGTTGCGAATGATGAGATATTACGAATAATATTACAGTATTTTTTAGTTTAGGTTATTGTTATTATTATGTAACGCAACACAATTGTACATATTAATTATTCATCAGACAATCGTTACAGAATTGGTAATAAATTAATAACAATGTACGTATATGTTTGCAGATACAATAGAATCTGTTTATGCAAACTATATTGCAGATAATTAATTTACAATAATTTCGGTAGTAATATCGACAAAGAGGAAATATAAATACTTTATGTATTACAATATTACAGTAATACGTAACACGAACTATAAACTGGGGTTGCACATGTGTGACTTTATGTATAACACAAATTCCAGCGAATCAAAAACGCATAGTTTATGGATCAAACTTTGCCAACTCCCTGTCGTAAATCATACGAAAGCAACACAGGGCCTAACAAACGCACAGCATTTTAATGCAAAGTGTAATTTTCAATTTTTTTATTCGGTCGATTTATATTATTCCTTGGTCGATTCGCATTATTATGCAATAACAACGCAAAACTAATTGCAACTGCAAAGCAACGTAAAAAATACTTTATTCACGATTTTTAACAATATGTGAATTTTATCTTAAAATTGTCGAATCTACGAATTTGGAGGCTGTCTTATTTCTAAATTATTAAATCTCTGGATATACAGCATATTGAACATTCAGGTGTTCAAATATTAAAATCTTGAAATATTCAAATAATCTGATCCTGAAATCTTCAAGCTGCTGAATACACAAATTTCCAAACTCTTAAATATTCAAATTTTCATTACCTTCCGTTCTGTAACGCTACATTTACGCAACATTAACGTATAAAATGTTACCTCTCAGCCCTTAATGATCCTAATTGGCCTCAACGATCCTTGAAAATACGTCGTTCCTAGTACACGTACGCATATGTATAAATATGCATAGCAAAATGGAAAAATTTCCAGTTGGAAACGAGAAAAGACGAGGTAGAAGAAGAAGGAGGAGCGGTCGTTTGGTCCAGCTTCACTGGCAAGAAATCGCGATGGATGGATGAAAAAGAGGCAGAGTTCCAGCGCTGTGGAACAGCGAGAACGATCGCGAATTTCGCCGATTTTCTCGGGCATAAATCCACCGCGTTTTTTACAACTACGACTCGCGCTTTTTAATAAAACCATTCGACCACTGGTCCACCTGATGAAATATCGTCTCCAGCCCGGGTTCTCAGCCTACGCGTTCTCGGTTACCCCTTCTTCCGCACACCCACCTGCGTACCAACGCCAACACATATCCGATGCATCGCCCGACCTCTTTCCGATTCGCTGCTTCCTGGTAAAATTGCAATTTGAGAGTGTTCGATTGTCGCTAGATCTGTTTGTAAATACAGTGCTGAATGAAAGGAAGCTTTACGCCATTGTGGATACAATCGGTTCAATTTTAATGAAGACGATATTGAACGATTAAAACACAATATATAATCAAAATAAATAATGGAAAATATCCAGTTTCTATTGCGAGTGACACGTTGGTAGATAATAAAAATGTAGGAGTAAATATATTATATATATGTCAACGTCAGAGATATTCAACTTTGAATATAAATTAAAAAGGAAATATGCGAATAAAGATGTTAATACGCTATATACAAACGATGGTTCATTGACAATTATTTAAAGTATGTAACGTTTAATATAAACGATACAATATTGAATAATCGAAAAGAAATATTATACAGAAGCATCGGCAAATTATATTACATTTAAGAGATAGCACGATCCAAACGACTTTTTTATTTCAGTTATCACATTAAAAATCTCCACTTTTTCATTCTGCACGCTAAAAGTTGGCGCAGTCACCCTTCCAATTTTCACTCCTTCATCCCGTAGAATCGCGAATTTCGCGAGGTTCAGCCGGATTTTCATGCTATCCCGCGTGTGTTCGTCTTTCACGCGAGCTCGAACGATCAAGCTCGGGCACGGGGCTCAGACCTCGTAATTTCCGCGGAATCGCAATTTTCCCTCGCGCCGGAAACGTTTAAATCCCTCCGTCCCGCCCATTAATGCCATACGTTCTTTCAGACTCGTTATGAATATTCTCACCTGTGCGCACGTGCGACCGCGTTTCCATAGAGCGAAAAGACAGGCGAAAAAGAAAAAAATCAACATAACGAAAAGAAAGAATAGAAAAAATTGGAAAAAAGAAGGTGGAAGCACGCGTCGTGACGCCTGGTCGTCGCGAATTTTAATTCGTCTCGCTCGTATTTATCGCGTCGCGTGTGGCCTCGCGTTTGTCGTCCCGAATTGCGGATATGTTAATTTTCTTGGCGAGATCTGCTCCGTTTTTTTTCTGCTTTAGTTGTCCTTTATTTAACACATTTTCTCTTTTTAACGTATAAAATTAAGTTTTACAGACAAATTGCGTTATTACATGAAAACACTGCTAATGATAATTACGCTTGTAAAATACTTAAAATTGCAACACGTTCTTTTCCGCGTATAATAATAAAATAATTATTTACTTAGTCGTTGAAATTATTTTAATATTATACCTATTGACAATTTTCCTATCAAATCGTACTTTTATTACGTATTTGAGTAATAAAGAGTTTGTGAAGAGAAAAATCTATCTTGCAAGTAACAATATATGTATACTCTATATTGTAAAATAGAACGTTATAGAACAATTGTAGAAGAAAACTCTTATTAATACGTAATTTAGTTTGAAAAAAAAACACTTGAAAGCTACGCTTTAATTAGAAATAGCTACGGTATTATTTTGCCAGTTTAGTCGATTCTTATGATGTTTGTGTTATCATATTTATTTTATGTTTTGATTGTGATCGTTTAAATCTTGAATCTGCAAACGAACTAAAATATCCTATTCGAACGTTTGTCTCGCACCAGATGACCGTTCTCCTTTTTAATTTCATATGAAACGTTCGTTGTCATAAATATATTTCAATATGAATTTCGTACTCCATATATTCGTACTCATGACAAATGCCTGCGGCAACCAGTAAATTGCTACTACAAAAGCGTTAATATTCTCTTTGTTCAGTTGTCCTTCGATACGCTGAATAATTAGCATGATTACGTGACTTTGATCAGAATAAAAAGAAAAAAAAAACGGACAAAACAGAATGTATGATTACTTTTTAAGTCCTTTGAAATAATGAGGGGATGTTGCAAGTAGAAATTATTAGCACGTTAATGGATTGAAATCGCGGTCAATGAATTCTGTCCTTTTTTTGAAATATTTATCAACCTTTCGAGAATTTATCTCGGTAATCTCCCCCTTTTTAATTCTCTTCGCATTTTATTTTTTATAAGTTCCAAAGATTATATAGTTTAATTCTGCTAAATCTTCGAATAATATTATGTTGAACGTTAAACAGCTTATTTGCTAGTTGGTTGAAGTTGCATAGGAAATTGAGATAGAACCTAAGCTTAGAGTATCATCGTTGTTATACTAAATTTGTCATGCAATATTCATTGTTTTAATTTACATACATTAGCGTCTCTATTGTCAGAATGCCATTTAACCGAACGATCGATTATTGGATCACGGTTTAATGGAAAATTTGGGAGTGGTAAGGAAACTGGGAGGAATTGTTATGTTTTTATTTATAGCGTTTGTTCGTGTTGAATACATTAACAAATCGATTATCTTCTTTCGCACCAGGGCAAAGATACTTAATTATCCAAACAGGGTGTGTCATAATTGCATCGAATAATCAAAATTCTATTACAGTTGACGTTTGATGTTACGCGTGCGTGTCTATAAATTAATAATTAATTAAACACAATGCATGTACTTCGGTAAAATTCACCTCAAATTTTCTCAAATTTTCAAACAAGCCGAAAAATGTATCTCTCTTACCAATAACTATTTAAAAATAATTTCTCCCGTACACTGAAATACAAATTCCATTTTGAATGGGCCAACAGGAACAAAAAAGGAATGTTCTCCTTATCGAAACTGAAAAATTAAAAGTTCCCACCCTCTTACGTATTTGGTGTAAGAGAAACGATATAATTCTAGAGACAGTAAGTAACATTTTCCATTATCGACGAACAAAAGAAGAGGGGAAAGCGGGGAAAAAGATGGAAATATATATATATATATATCGGATGGTCAAGTAGAATGGGACATTCCAGTAATTAAACGTAGCAGATGGTGAGCGAATAGGCGCAGCAGCATGAGCGAGAGGAAGCTTTCGAAAAAACGTTGGGGTTCAGCCTCCGGTAGCCCAGTTGAATTTAAATTCCTTATCGATCGCTCGATCCAGACCCGGGGATCGTTTATTTTTA
Source organism: Bombus terrestris (assembly GCF_910591885.1). Classification (NCBI taxonomy): domain Eukaryota; kingdom Metazoa; phylum Arthropoda; class Insecta; order Hymenoptera; family Apidae; genus Bombus; species Bombus terrestris. Next base: position 5,334,159 of record NC_063271.1, on the reverse strand, counting down.
TCTGGTTCGTAGCGTATTGCTGATTGCACGATTTCGACGCTCGAATTTCTATCGAATTCGCAACTTGTTGATTCATTTATAGGATTTGGCAATCGCCGCTATGCCACGCCAACTTTGCACATCATACCTTTTGGCAACGACCCGATGCAACGATTGCGCAACGAGAAACGCTACAATTTTCCATACCACAATTTTTCCTTTTTTTTTTTTTTTTTTAATCATTCGATTGTTTTTCTTCCGAGGATGAACTTTTTCACTGGGAGATAAAACGCGAAATACGAAATATTTGAGTGATCCTTTTTGTGGGTGGTGAGAGTGTTATGTAAATTCCATACAATTGGTTTGGATTTTTTCCCCTTTTCGTTTTAACTGACGTGAATAACGATTTTTTTTATCTTCCCCTCGATTCTGTTGTAGCAATATAGTTATTAAAGGTGCGAGATACTGTAGGATTAAATTGGTTATGTGCCATTTTTTATCGTGAGAAACCGTATCATTTCGTATTTCTTTATCTCTGACAAATTTCTTTTATTTGGTAGATGTAATCGTTCTTCCAACGACAGGTAAAACACAGTATCTTAATCGATGAGTAAACTATTTTGATTATTTGTAATAACATTTATAATGGTGCAGATATTTCATTAATTTTACGGAATTGTTAGATGCATTCGTAAAATATTAATTTCTCCCAATGTGAATGTACCTTCGTACGAATAATCTTTTGTAAGGGGAAGTGGGCCGTGTATAGTCAGACACGCCAAGCAACGTGCCTACTCATCTTCCTATATGATTGTCATTTTAGAAATATTCTCGCATCCTGAATTCAATTACGAAATCTATAATTCCTTTAACACCTCTATTATTATTAAGAAGACTTTGCAAAGAAAGAGGAAGATTAAAATATTATACAAAACTTATATTTCTTACTAGAATTTCTTATAATATCAAAATCATATTCATCACGACTGTATATTTTCAAATTATAATCCAAATAATTCGACCTATCTCTCGATTTACCATACGAAGACAATACTCAAAACACGATATAATTTAATCAACAGAATCAATTTCATCGACGATTCGTCGGTCAATCAATTCATAATCTATCATTGCCTCTAATAATTTCGCGTCTGCCCAGAAACAATATCACTTTTTCTCATTTCGACGATCAGACAGACATCGCGAGTTTCCATTTCAACCCTAACCAGCCTCCGTAGCTTCGTCTACTTACATCTGCAATCCGAATTCAATAAGCGGCCTGGCAAAAGGACGACTTCGACGATCGATCAATGGACCAACGAAAACGTAATGAAATACCTTTCGGATCTTAAATTCGGCTCGCGTCCGTGTCCGTGAGATACCATCGGTTTTTGTCCTCCTCCTTTTTCCTCTTCTTTCAAAGAAGAGGAAACTTCGACTGGAACAATTTGCGATAGCATGAGTAAACTGGTTGGTTTTTTGGCGTTTCTTCAGGAAAGAGAAGAGATATGGGGAAAATGGAAAATAGGATGTGGCGAAGTAGCGGAAAAAAATTGTTGAAAAGAAAGTGACGATGTCGGGGATTGGAAATGAGAAAGGGAACAAGAAAAAGATTAGGTGCAAAGAAAGCAGATATTGAAATAGGAGAGGGGAGAATGGAGATAGGAGAGAAATGAAACACGGGAAGATAATGGAAAAGGTAGGAATTGGAAGTTTGAAAATGATTGAAGCAGCGTAAAAGAATTTTTAAGCAGAAAGAAATAGACGAGGAAAAAGCGCGGGAGAGGAGATTGGAACAGAAAAGGTGGAAATTAAGAAAAAAGCTAATTGCAGGAAAGAGGAAGATCGAAACGGAAGAAGTGGACATTTAAAAAAAACTAATTGTAAGAAAGAAGAATATTGAACGGAGAACTGAAAATTCGGAACAAAGACGAGTGGAAAAAGGCAAAGATAAATACGGCGAATTACAAAATTAAGAAGAATGGAGAATACAGGGGAAGGGGAAAAAGGAAGAAATAAGATAATGAAAGGAAACGAAGACAGAGAGGTAGAATAGGATAGTGTGGGAATGTTAATTGAATATTAAAAGGTAAAAAGAAGATAGAAGGGAGGGAAGCGTAAAATAGCGACGGGAAAAAAAGGAAACGGGAGAATGAAACATAGCGATAGTGAAAAATAGAGAAGGTGGATGGGAGAAGAGTAGGAATCCGCGAGCAAGTCGGAAAAGAGAGCAAGCGAAATAACGAAAAACGGTATTTCCGGAGAGAAAGTGAAATAGCGAAATAATAAAAAATGACGAAGGCGAAGAGAAATACTAAAATTGTAAAAACATCGGAGTCAGGTAAATGAAACATGACGAAAAAGCATGTCTGAAGCGGAACATATTAAAACGGATTAAACCGTAAAAGAACAAGCAAGACAAAATAATAAAATCGAAGAAAGAACTAAACGTAAGAAGAAGCGAAAGTATTGAAAAGAAAGAATGAAAATTGGAGAACGCGACGAAGAAAAGATATAAGAAACGAAAAGTATTTAGATGTTAGAAATAGAATTAAAAAATAGAAAATATCGAAGAAATTTCTATTGGAGAAAGAAGAAAGGAAACAACGAATAGAAAACAGAAAAAACGTATCCAAGGAAATAAATATCGAAAAAGAAAAAATGACAATTAAGACAAGAAGAATGGGAACGAAGATGAATTCTAAAACGAAGGAAAATAAGAAACATTGGCCGAATGTTTGCTGCACGTTCGAATATAAAAGCGAGCCGGGTCATAGCAAGTAATAGTAGCTCGTAAAGTTCATATAGGTGGAGACAGACGGACCGTGATTCAACGAATACGTCTTTCTTATTATCGCTTAAGGATCGAACGTGGTTCACGAAATGTCCTAGATTCATCCAAGCACAACCTTCGTATCGTCAATTTCTTCCAGCAGAAAATTTCGAGAAAGAAAAGACGTCACGACGTTAGATACACGGTGACGTTCTTCCCTCGCTTTCCTTTTTAGATTTATGATACTATTTTTCCTCCTTTTTTTTTTCCTCTTATTTTTGAAACGTATAGCGAACAACCGATCCGTTACATTCCCAACCAAGATTTCTCCTAATATTTGTCTTTTATACGAAGCCGGATTAGGTAACGAACTTCTCGTCTCTCGAAGAGTCAAGAAATCTTCAGATTTCTTGTAATCGGCAAAACATACGGTTCTATTTATCTCTGGATTTCAGTTCAACTAACCGACTAGTTACTTAAGTCCGGAGAATCGGATCTTGTTGGCGTACTCGAAATGGTTGTTAATATTTAATTTTTTAAGTTAAATATCGTTCTATCTTCTACTTGAAAATTATTTTTCCTCGATTCGTTATTTAAATTGGAACGGTAGCTATATTTTGCATATTCCAATTGAGAGACTTTTTTAATTTCTCGCTGCTGTTCTTCTAGATGATGTAACTTCCCGATCAATCGTTCGTGATTTTCATATAAATATAACGAGATTTCATTGAGAAGATTACCATATATTTAATATATACTTATCAGAAAATATTTAACACGAATTTTCAAAGTAGATATTTAAAGGAAATTCTGTGGGAAACGAATGTATATATTTTTTATACGTCCAATATCCTACATATTCTAAACGCGTACTCTACGACGACAAACTATCATTGTTCCTCCTTACCAGACGTTGGCTTTTAACATTTATTTCGTTCTTTATAGTTACTCGGGAAGATTAATTTTACAACTCGTCCATATCCATTTTCTATGATATCAAAGCGCCATTAATCTTCCACCAGTGGCTCTTGCGCTACGAAAATGGACCGTGTCCATTTTCTGTGATACTAACCTACCATTAGGTTTCTGCAACACATCAACCGGAAATCTATTTCTCCCAATAGCTATTCTCGACGTACACGTCTTTCCATCCTCTTTCCCCTGGACGAGAGTTCTTAATCTTGGAACTGACGTCATTCGGCGTTCGTTCGATTATTCATCGACGCGCCTGCTCCAAGTTATCCACGAGGATCAGCTTTTATCTTCTTTTCCTTTAAACATCGTGAAACATTTTTTAAACGTCTGATAACTGGAAAATTACACGGAATATACGCTATTTGAAATATTCATAAAACAGAAAAAATATCCAAAATTATACGAGGCCAAAACAATTTATTAATATTTTATAATATTAACTTTGATCAGGCCTCGAATAAACGTTCAGCGCTTGAATTTTCAAAAAGCTGATCCAGCAAATATTTCTACGCGTACGTACGTTAAACTACGTTTATATCTATGCCGTATGCGTTACATAAAACTAATATTTGGCCGATATAGCGAGTCTCGTGACCGTGAGAAAATGAAATTTCAAGATGATTCAAGATTCGTATAACGCACATAATATATTCGTAAAACGTATCTACAAGTGTTGCGATACTTTCGCGAACCTGTGTATCCGATAAATCCAGAACATAAATATATATGAAATATAATAATGCAACAACACGTCGTTGGTACCGTTCGATAGCCTCGTGCTATCAACCTCCGTATATCGATATCCCTTTTCACGAACATTATTCTCTAAACTCTAGCCGTACACTACGGCCGAGAAATTACGAACTTTCACGATCGACGTCCCGTCGAAATTGACTTTATCGATAAGTCTACCACCAGGCCGCACAATATGCGCTCTAATACGAAAGTAATTTACGAAGGCGGACCAAAACTGGTCGTCTGATTGATTTATGCATGGCCGCGCGGGATGTTCCATTACCTAATTCCCAGGGCCGATTTAGGTCACGATGTACACTATCGTGCATAAGCATTTCGATACTTGGAAATTATTGCAAGTACAAGGAATATACTTGTTAAATGAATCTCTTTAATTTCATTTCGCCTCTATTATATTATTTCAAACAATTGCTATCGAATAATGAAGTTTTCGAACAAATACTCCTGCTATTTGTATACTAAAGAGAATTAACGAAGAGGAGGCCAACATTCGATATTGTATTATCTACAATTCGTAAAATTTTTAATAAAAGAATGTTTCTTGTTTGATATTCATTAGAATTTTCATAGTATTTTTTATTTTTTGTTGCAAGGTGTATCGAATAATTTTTTGGACCATGTACGTAGAATCTTTGTTTACAAATATCTCGTGTTTATTGTTAATTAAACTATATCTATATCTTGCTTTGCAAAGAGCGTTAATAAAATCTTTGAGTTGAGTTGCGAATTTTCGAAACGGAAAAAGAGACGTCTGAAAACTGAACGAAATATTTATACGTCATTTGCAACAAACAAATTTGTACGAAATGTTAATCCAACATCGCTTATCTAATTGCCATTTGTTTAGTATAATTTTCTAAAAGCTGAACAAGCAAGAGCCACAAAACGATTCACCGACACAGCAACCGATGCTTAAGTAAATCCCAGCAAGTAGTATTAGTCAGTATACAGGCAGACTCTTCGCTAAATCAAACATTTCCCCTACGTCTTATGCTGCTCTGTTACAGTCAATTCCTCTCATCACGATCAAAAGGCATTATAAGCGAAAGTTCTGAAAATATTCACAACACGTACAGCGACGAGCATGTAAATTGGAGAAATGATTGATTTAATTCAATTTAATTATTGCTCGACATAGAAATGTGCGAGTAGTTCTATATGTTTTCAGCGCTTCAAAGTACAAATAACGAATATTATGGAAACAAGATAGAAGTAAAATTATTCGTAATGCAATGAATACGAATATCACTGCTCACTATAAAAAAAGAAGAGAAAGGATCGTGACGAGTAATCGCATGATACTATTATATTAAATTAAGAATTATGATAACTAGTCAGAATTAAACATTTTGTTAGCAATAACTGGTAAAAATGATTAAACGTACAAAGCTAATTGTTATTCTTCTCCGTTCTTATAAAAATTGTCACTCGGTATATCTTTCGCCGCAAATTATAACAAACGCAATGGTTAACCAACTTCCATTCCACTTCATTCTACATATGTGGTACATACATCCCACGGATATTAATTTCATCTCTACCCTGGCAACGTTAAAACACAGGATTTGTACAATACAAAACGATTTCGATGAAATGACGTTTCGCGAAAGCTGGTTCCCCATTCGCATCCAACGCTCTCCATGATACATGATCATCAGAAATAATGGAGCAGCGTGTGCGTAGCGACAGGTTGGCCCGATAGAAGCTGCTGCTCGTAGCGATCGAATCGATTTGATTACAGCGAATGATCGAATGCAAATTAGCGGGGCGAGGATATGATCGGCGATCTCTCCCTGGTGGCCCGTTTTCCAGATTTCCAGGTTCCAACGTTTCCCCTTCCTTCCCTATCTACCCTATTTCCACTCCGCGTGTCCCAATTTCTGACTGGTCTCGCGGCATCCGATGGCACCGTTGTTCCCCGAGCCGTGTAATTTCCGCGAAAGTCGAAACAATTGGCCTACGTCGGGGTCGTGAATAGATATGGTACGAGATGGATCGTTACCTCAGTCAGATATACGCGCAGATGGAGGACCTTTGTTTCTCTGAATCGTTGATAAACAGTAGATTCGTGCTTTGCGTGGGATGAGGAAGGTGTCTTTGCGATAGAATATTTGGCGCAGATGTTGAGCTTGCAATTTCGAGTGGCACAGAGATGCAGAAGGTTTGTCAGCGAGGGATGATGGAGCGGAGAAAAAGATTCCGACAGAAGCTGTTAACGGGGGTGTAAAGCGAGAGAGTTGCAGAGTGGCGGGATGAAGAAGATAAGGATTGTAAAGTAGAGCGAAGAGATAACGAAAACTTAAGCGAGATGCGAGTATTTACGAAAATTGCATGAATTCTCACTCGACGGATTGATATATCGTTTAGTCATCGTTTACATCGCACCAGTGGAAGGTTAAAAGTGGGCGAGAAATAAAAATAGAAGGCTGGAAGGTTAAGATCGAGTTGAGGAGAAAATAGAAATGCGAAACAGAGATTTTTTTTAAATAAACAGCGTACAAAACTATATGAAAAGAAAACATATGAGCGATGACGGAGGAAACTATTTCCACATTATATGTTGTGAAAAAAATTACACAGCAAATATAACACGGAGCTAAGCCATCCAGCAAAATATATGCAAAAATGAGAAAGTAGAAAGTAAAAATTCAACTTTGGAGGAAGATCGTAAAGCACAGATTTTTCTCTAAATCTACGACTACCAAAGGAATAATTCGAAAAACAGTTGGAGAATACAGAAATATAGGTGCAGAAAAATATAAGGTTCCTATTTTTGTGGAAGAGGGACTAGATGATAAAAATAAAAAAAAAAAAATAAAAATAATAAAAAAAAAAAATGAGAGAAAAGAATTAACGGGCGAAAAGAGATAGACAATCAGGGGGCGAACTTCAAAAGATAATGACGTATATAGTTTGGAAAGCAAGTAGAATGAAGACGGTTCTTTATTTTATAGTCGTAATTACACGTTCAATGTTAAACGAGGATGAAGAAGTATTTATTTTTCAGTAATAATTACAAGCTTTAAGAGTGAAGAACGCGAGAGGACGGAACAATATACCGAGGGATTGGCTTCTACTTTATTCGTTGCCTCGCCTCTTTCCGAACAATGAGTGACGAATAAATAAATGACGAATGCCAGACGAAAAGAGGGCGAGAGGGGATGGAACGGCTTTTGTTTTGCACAGCAATTTCGCGTTCATTAAGCGGCAAACAAACAAAGGCTGCCAGTTGAGAGGAAAACGAATAAGCTTTCTGATAAAAAGGAGAATGAAGAGAAAAAGAACTCGCAGGGATAACATGCAGAAATAAGTTAGAGGCAAACGTACGTACATACGTTCGTACAGTTGCTCGTGAAAGTATTTCAACACTTGTAGAATGTTTTACAAATATATTATGAGTGTTTACGAGTGATACGAGACATTTTGAAATTTCTAATTGATTTATATAACACGTACAGTGTAAACATAAAAGTTTTCTACGCTAAGTATACAAATTTATACTAAAATGATAATAAACGTACACTAAATATACTGCAGCTTCTGTATACATTTTCAGATCGTTCCAAACTTTATCAGCATAATCGTAACAATCGTGTCCCTGTACAGTGTTAATGAAATTTCAAAATATTTAATATGAAACACGGACAATGTGTACATACAATTTTTCTATAGTTTCGAATACTTTTGTCAGTTACTGTATACGTGTATATAATACTGTTAACAGTTGTAAAGAGATGGACACAATAGAGGAAGAAGAGAATTTTACAACGTTGCCTGAGCTGAAAATCGCTGCTCTTTGCCAAATGGGTTAAACAAACGGTACACGATAATGTGTACGCCTAATGAATGTGTTCTTATGAAACTTTCAAGATCTCGTTAGCATTCGTCGAGAGGATTTGATTGTTTTTACGTCGCGCGTAATTTACCAGCATTTCGATGTTTTCCTTTTTCGAATCCACTCGACGACGAACGAAACATACGCGCGTCATTCCTGTTATATTTAATGAATAATCCCGGGCTTCTTTGCCATATTTCGCATTTAATTTGCGCGATTTTGATACGAATAAATCTACCAATGCTTCTATACGCGAGCACGTTAATAAGTAACTGGGAAAAAATAACAGTCTTTTCGTTTCCCTTTAATAACGCCAGACCTGTGCTTTTTTTAATTAATTAAAAATTTAGATATTGTTTCGTTTGTTGAATACTTTCATTAAGATTTTGAGAACTCGAATTTACGATCACGTATTTCGACACCCAATTACCTTATTCTCACTCAACAAACAATTAATTTGCCCTAATCTATTCTCTAGCTTAAGTCACTGTTACGACAAATTTCCATTACTTAAAAATCTATAATCAACGCTTTTACTATAATAAACGCAAAGCGCTATTTTAGTAGCAAAACTTACAATGGATTGACTTACGTCACTATGACTCTCAATCCTTTACCCAAAGGCTGAAACAAGTTTATCATTTAAGTTCCATTTTTTTAATAGTTTCCGATTTGCAAAAATATAAATTTGCATCCAGTTTAATAAGTATCCGAAAACTTTTGAAAAGATATATACGTTTGCTTCACAAATGCAGTATCCCAATCAACTCCAATCTACCCTCACCCTTACCTGGCCACAGACTATAAAAGCGCGAGCAGTTCATTAAAACGACTTTGCCGCTTGAAAAATAAACCGAATCCCCTTCGTGCTCCCCCGATCCCAGCCCCTGAGTGAAACAATATGTTTCCCAAGAATTGCTCGTATAACAGAAACGGCGAGGGGTCTCGTGTAGCCCCGAGCAACGAGAGAAACGTTCAATTGGAACGGTTTCACGGAACGAAAAAAAAGGAGAGGGGTGGTGCACGGCGAAAGCCCTTTTTTTTTAATCTGTCGATATTCACTCGACGACAAATTGCGACGATAGAAGCAACGGGAGGAGCAGTCCTCTCCTTTCACGTACTTTCCGTATACCAGGCCATTTATCGCCGATAATTACACAGCTGCATCCTCGCAACCCCTAACCAGGCTTATTTTTACTTTCCACGGTAATCGAGTTAATTACCGTTGGTTTATTACGTAGACGACGCGAATTACGATACGATGTTGTCGAGGTTTTCTATACTTAGGTTTGTTCAATGATGGACGCGTTATACAGCAACGAAGAAAAGTATCGACACGGACTATATTTTGTAAAATGTAACTTTCGAATGTGAAGTTAAAATACACCATAGTTCGTAAGATTAAAAATAAATAAGAAAAGATATGTTGTTTAAAGGGTGAAATTCCAATTACCGTAAAATCGATGCAAGTATCGTAGAATCATTTTGGAACCGATTTAGAATATAATATAATTGTCAAAAAAATAAATAATAACGAAAACACTTAATTAACCCCAAAAACTATTACTTGCTTCGTTCTAAACAATTGCAAAAGTCAAGTCAATTTCGTAACGAGAACAAGTAATCTAATGTAACTACGTCTGACTGCAAACTTCCGTTTCTACTTGCTTCTCGCTCAGTTAAAAAGAAACGAACAATAAGAAACACACGTAATCTTCTAATCGAAATATCCGCGTAATAAGTGCAAGTGACTGTGTCTGGTTACAAACTTTTAATTCTATTTCCAAAGAATATGCAATAAGAAACACGCCAAATTTGACACAGGAATCGCTACCAGTTTCATTCCAAACGAATAATTACAAGAATTTGCCGTTGTCTTAAGCATAAACGGAAGCAGTCGTGTCTGATTATAAGCTTCCAGTTCTACTTACTGCTCGCTGCTTTCTGCTCTACGTCTCCATCTACTTTCTCCTTTTATGTTCCTGACACAGACTTCTTTCCTCTCGTACCTCAAATGGAATTCCGTTCCTCTATCAAAGAAAAACGTGTCTCTATGCACACGGAGGAAACGAAACGGTCGACGATAAAAATTGTGGGTCACAAGAGCACGTTCCCGGCCGTCAATAATATTTAGTAATCGCATTTATCATTGAGTCTTGGCGGACTCTCCTCCCGATATCAACAAAAATGGTAAAAGGGAAGCGTTCAGTGGACCAGCTATCGCAAACTTCGTACCCTCTCTTCCCTCCCTATATTTATTCCACTTTCCTCTTTCTCGCGCGATCGTTTTAAAGCCTTGCTCTCACGAACGCGGCTTTTATTTCTCGACGATAGTAAAAAAAGACTTTTCTCCAGGTATCGCGTATTATTCGCCAGATATTCTTTGCACTCTTTTAATTTCATCTCGAATCAGAGTAGGCCAATTCTTTGATTCGAACGAGTTTGCAAAAAGGGGAACTGTTGGACTGAATTATTCTCAGAGTCGTGCTAATAACGAAAGTTTGTTTGACGGATATTTGAGTTGAGGCGAATGGCAGAGAGTTTGAGATCCAGGCTGTGAATCGCGGTCTCTGTATTGTAGTTCGTCGTACATCGTTTAAAGCAATATTTGCGAAGATTAGATTTAAAAATACAACTTACGCTTTGCGTCCATTGAATAATAAGAAGAGTTTGTAACAGACCAAAATATTTTTGATATTAATTATTCCAACAGTATTTCTGAAGTTTAGCTCTAAAACGTGCGATCAGCAGGACGTTACACTTGCGAATAAATAAATAAAAAGAATTGCATTTCGTGGATGAACCTTTTATTATCTTTCTTAAATAAAACTTAAATAAACTTAAATAAACAGAAACTTATCTCCTACCGAACATGCTCAAACGTGAGAAGCTACGTCATTCCTCTTCTACAATTATCGTCTTATAGAATCTTATACTATAATTAGTTTTTTTACAATAAATGGATTAAACAGATGTTGGTTAAACAGGAAACGATAGTTGTTTAACGTGAGCTAATCGCGATAACGTATTATAATTAAGACAACTAGATAATTAATTTGCAACTCTCGTCACCACGGATTCAACTCTCTCTCGACAACACTAGCAACACTATCTCGACAACGCAATTCGCACTCTCTGGCTTCTCAACTAACACTGCTGTTAATTCGTTTATCGTCCCTTAGCAACCCCTTGTCTTTTGTCTTAGCCCCACCACGCACATGTTTCGCAATCTCTTGTTTATAATTCGCCCGACAACCCCCGTCGCCTCTCGTCCACGATACTACGGTTTTATACGATAATCTCAAGTATCATCGACTCCTTACAATCGTCTCAAATCCATGTTCACGCCTTCAACAACCATCAAGCACCGATACGTTCGAAGAATTATCTGGAAAATACCAAACGAGTTTAAAAATGTCAAAATATTCTAAAGTTGTTCTTTCGAAGAAAATGAAATTTTCACTAATTCCTACGATATACAAAGCATATCGCGCGGTAGTATATCGCATTGCACCGTTGGTGGAGGTACTCGCACGTGTTCCTCCTTTTTGTTTCGATCGGCTGGATGATGAAGGCCGAATAGAAGGGAAGGAATCTGGAAAAATATCACGGTCGCGAGATCAAACGGAATGGATGGCACGACTCGCTAACCCCCTCGTCCCGTCCATTGGCCAGATAGCAGAGACAGATATACAGCAGAATGGGTGTGTTCATGTATGGATGCAACCCTCGTGCGTGTACTATCGAGGGTTCGAGGGTGAAATGAGAAGCGAAACCGGTGAAACGTCGACGGGGTGAAAGAGATATAAAGGGGTTGAATCGCAGGGTTCAAGACAGATATTTTACTTTGGCAAAGATTTTAGAATATGAAAGAATTTTGAATATGAATTGTGAAAGATTTTAGGGACGAGTGTTGGTTAAATAAGATCGTTAAACATTCTATCAGGTCTGTAAGTATGAAAAATGTATAGCTAGCGATGGGCAATACTTCGAATAAAATATTTTTAATCATTTTCATACAATAAACGTGTATTTTCTATACAAAAATTCCGGTTTCATATTTACATACCTGGTAGTTCGAAAGAGTTTTAGAATAATTTTAGAAATATTTTCTAGAAATCTTGGAAATAATATCGATGGTAGTTTTTGAAGAGTTAATTAAGGAAAAGTTTTTGAATTTAATTTGATTGAATTATTTTTAAGTATTAAATAAAATTCGACATATTTGCAAATGCTAATATCAACTACGTGCGATTGAATTCGTCAAAATGAAATTTCATATGTACTAATATGGTATTTTTTAATAGCAAGAAATTTCGACTATTTTACAATAACAAGCACATATTAATTGAAGCTCGGGACAATCTGCGACGTATTACAATTATAATATTCCGTGGAATATTTGGAAATTTCTATTTTTGATAGCTAGAAGTTTCTAATTATTTGTAATAATTTGCGAATACAGATCGATTGAAATTCTGGTAATTGCTACGTTACGTCTGGTAAGTTACGTGTACTCGTGAATCTATGTATCTTTAAAATTTTGTTTTATGCTTTGTATTAATAAATTTTTCAATAAAACCCGAAAGATTCTAATAAATAAAGAATCGTAAAGAAATTGCAATATTTTTATAGGCTTCAATTCCAATTACTTGGCAATAAGTAAAAACTACGATATTAAAATTACAAAAATTAATAAAACTACGATTCTTCCCTTTACTTTAATTACGATTCTCTTCTTCTATAAGGTAGTGAAATCCTTATTATAGAATTTTAATAATCTCTCGAACAATCTTCGACAACAAGAAGTTTCTAATTTGTAATAACGAGTATATTAAAAAGTCGAGGATCGTCTGGAATATTTCCAAGAAGGAGAAGAAGAAAGGAAAACAAGGTGAAATTGCTGGAAGCTTCGATATGAATTTAATGCGATACTCGAAGAAGGTCTCCAGCGGTCCCGATATTTCGAGAATTTCGAGACGCTCCGACGTGGGAGGACACTCGAAAACAAATAATGGGCAGAATCAAGTGTCCGTCACTTGGCCTAAGTGAAAAAGGTATCGAAGAACCAATGAAAGGACAAGAAAAGTGGAAAAATGAAAAGGAAGCAGCCTGCCTTCGGATAAAAGGAATACACTATCGACTGAAAGCTTACTCTTGCTCGCTACGTTGCATCCTGGGAATTAATATAAAACGTATCTCGAAACACTGTGCTATCTCGACCCGTATAAAATGGAAAAAATAATAAGGAGGGAGAAACAATTTCCGAATAACAATTTAATTTAATGAATTTCATTTAACCAGCGGAATTTATGTAGAATGGAAATTGGATATAGATATCTGAAAAGTATTTTATTAAAAAATTAAAGAAGTTACGATACCGGTCACTTTCTGTAGGGGGAAAATGTTCCCTTTCGGATAATAAGTTAAATAACAATTTATAGCAAGTGTTATAATTCAACAAAGGTCTTCAAACAGATTTAAATCCACCATAAACAGAAGAGATAGGTATTTCGCGTATCAACAGATTCGCGAGCTGGAAAAGCTTGAAAAGACTTTACTTCCGCTGATGAAAAAATTTTCGAATAACAAACACATATCAACGACGAACAAAAATAACGAGATCGACGTAATATGTAGATTCCGTTTAAATATAGAAAACCGTGTAGGCTGGAAAATTGTAGAAGCAAATATTTCTTCTTCCAAAAAAGGCATATCGTAAAATTTATTAATTTAAAATATAGTATTAAGCTGTTGTACGATGGACGTCACTTTTATCATATCGTTCCAATTGTTTTAAAACGAAGAAACACTTCTAATAATTGCTTTGAGTGTTAATTTGTTCAAAAGGCTTCAGTCTACTGCCCAATCAAATATAAATCTACTGTATTCTATTTCTTTCAGAGTGCAGAGCGCAAAAACGATTTTTGGATATTTTTTGTTTCTTTTTTTTTTCTCGGGGACAAAACTAAAATCAACAAATACCTATATCGACGGAAAAAGAAAAAAATATGTTTCGTTTCGAATGGTTCTTACTTTGATTACAAATTTTTATTTAAAAACCAGTTATGCCATGCTATTGATACTATTAACGTTTAAATTAACGTTAACCTAATACAATTGCAAAAAAATTATATTAATTCAGATGATAAAATCGTTGATTAATAATTTCCATTTCGAAGTAACTTACACATAGCTATCGATACGATTTATTTGAAAAGCGTTATGAACTGAGCTTGTTTTCAACAAACATATCCATCGATTCAACTAACGCATAGTACTTTTTACAGAGATTAAAAGTGCTCGTTGTGAAACAAATTATACTTATTATTACAAACATCTAATAGAAATCACAAAATCCTCCCATTACAACGAATCGTACAAAATCAACAGATACAAGAAACTACAGAATCTATCGAAACTTTCCAACGTAACACGAGAACACACGAATCTGAAATCGCGTTCCAAAAAGAATTCATCTTGCTTTCTTGGAGGAAAGTGGAAAGCTGGGACGATCTTTCGGTCGAAAGGAAACTTTCGAACTTTAGCGTAGAGTCCACGTACCGTAGAGCAATACAAGCGAGAGACGCATCAGAGACAAAGAGGAAGAACGTGCAGCTTAGAAAGAGAAAGATAGAAAGACACAGGAAAGAGGATTTCAATCTATAAATATAAACCATTCGGCCAATTCCAGCTGCTCTTCGTTCCCTTTATTGGATGCCGATAGTAGCTGCGAATCCTCTCCGCACGGCTTCCCCTTTGAACTTCCCTTTTTGTCTCTATCGTGTCTCGATCCTCTGTTATCATTTTGCCTTCATCTCACCCTCGTTCCACCCTCTCGAAACTTTCTGTGTCCATTCTGTGTCCTTATACTGCCCCGAGACGATTCGTGTTGCGTATACATTATTCAAAGTTAAATCGAACGTTCTTTATATTAGCATCGTGGATTTACAAACGAGATAAGATTTTTGTTATGTCAGTTTCCTTCAATGCCTTTTACGATAAATACTTTTATCTTTCCGTAGGTCATTTAAACACGTTAAGGGATCACGCATTAAATAGAAATTTCTACATTTACGCTTACATTTTTTACATTTACATTCAATTTTTCTTCTTTTTTTTTAAACATTTATTTACCCTTACTACGATTTAAAGTAGGTCGAGTTTAATTTTTCCGAATGGAATGGAATTATTTATAGAGTATCATATGAATTATCTTGAACAGTAATAAAAATAATTGATATGACAGAATATAGGGAAATGCTTTGAAACCTAGAGAATTTGGAAATTAAAATGTTGTTACGTGTAAAAAAATTGGAAATCCAAGTGGCGAGCTAACAGATTAAACCGAGAATTCTCCCCTTCGTATATGATTCTAATGTTTGAATTTTCGTATGTACAAATGTGTTTTTCTTCGGTCGAATGAAATATTAAAAATCGGATATTTCATACGCTCAATATTTTTTTTAATATTATGCTTCGTTAATACGTTAATGGTTTACTCGTTTGTGATTCGTGATAATAACGAGGCAATGCTCTTATCGTACAGTACCACGATATAACGTAACGAAATTAGTCACAAAATTAAACTAAATATATTTTGGATGTCGAGACAAACAAATTGATAAATATAAAAATGCCATCTCCGCTTCGATGGGGCCTAAAATATCGATTAACGTTGAATCTTCGTTTCGGAGTAATTTACAAAATAAAGACTTTAACGAGTTGTCCGCTGTGCCTGTCGTTACACGCGGTAATTGTTAATTGATATCAAATAGGGGTTGTTTGCCTCGGTTTTTTGGAAATTGTTGAAAATGATGGTAGAACAGAACAAATGGAAGAGCGGATGGAGGTAATGCTGGTTGTTTGAGGGTATTAATCGATTTTTTAAAGGGAGGTTCAATTGACTGATACTTCGAGAGATTCTGCAAATGAAAAAAATTGGAAACGGATTAAAGAGACAATTGGAACGGTGATATCTCTATTAAAATAGAGTAATTAATTAATATTACAATTTCAAGATAGAGCCTGATATTGGAGCAGTTTTATTAAGAAAAATATTCTTTTATCTGGAACTTGGAATATTTTCCTATTTTTAATCCGAATTTCTTAACAAAATAGAATGTTTTAAATGCTGAAAAAATATCCCACTATTTAGATCATGAACTGTACAACAATTTCAGAGCTTCAAAATGCTAAGTCTTCGTCGCCTTCCATCTTTCTCATTTAAAAAACTGTTTACTTTGGCAAAAAATTTAGAAAAGTTAGAAATTTCGTTCGTCAACACTAAGGAATGGAAGCTGTACGATCATAAGCCCCTGTTCAGCGAATCTTTCCACGAGAGGAAGATCAATAATTACAGTTCTTTCCATCGTTTCCGCTTTCTTTCAGTGGAAAGGGTGGCAATTAACTCCTCCGGGAACATGACGGCTTTGGCGAAGTTCAAATAATAATTAACCACTCGAATTTCCGTCTCGAACCTTTCAGTCCATAGAGAGACAAGCGTTCTATGCTTCGTTTTTATTCCACGAAGAAATTCAAGAAACAATGCATTTCATATCGGTGGAACATTAAGAAGTTTCCCTTTTTAATAGAAACTATATACGCGCGAATGAATACGTAAATTAACAATTAGTCTTGTAAATTGAGAAAAATAATGAAACGAACGATATTACCTGCTCTCCTTAGATACATACAATTATTAGCAGAGAATATTTCGTCTTCTCATTATCTTTCTACTGTTGCACGTTTTTTAATAAACTTATATAACTCGTAACAAATACAAATAATTATAGTGGCAATAGGAGTAATACGAATAAACTATAGTTAGATGATATATACATATATTATAACGGTTTGTTTGTATTATTATTATTTTGTGGAAATAAATTATTGGTAACTGATCTATACAAAAGATTATTTTTGATATGTTCAGCTAGAATTTCTTCTATTTTCATTTATTTTATAGATTGCACTATTATCAAACAATTTCTTTTCACAGTAATTATTATCTCCTAACTTCCTCCATCAGAGTGAAAAAAACTTTCATCAACTGTAATTTCTTTCCTGATGAGCGAGAACCATTGAGTAATAAAGGGTTAATTGTTACTTAATTTTCTTTCAACCCGAAACAAATATAACAACCAACGTAAAACAGGATTAAGCATTTAACAAAATTTGCATTCTTCGAAACGAACAAACTTTTTATACACCTGCAACGACTCTACAGATAATTTTTGTAAACTTCGTAATTTTTATTCCACGTTCAATACAACGCTAAAGAATTTTCTAACTCATACTAAAGATTTCAACTGTTTTGATATTAAACCATTAATACGGTATATATTATCTATCAAGCATCGTATAACGGTATATCGTATTTTCAAAATTGAAACATTTACTCGATCTTTTTTTATTACCAAAGTTTAACTTCTTTCTTCTCCATCGTTATTTATCGTCAATAAGTGATTCCAAACTTTTGATTAGCGACACGTAATCGAATCATTTATAGTACATTTATCTTTATGCCTTCTAAAACGAAAGTTATCTTCCTCTGCTTTAAACGTTCATGTTAAATATACGCGTAATTGCGCCGGAGATGCCGCAGCTACCGTTTATGGTATTCGAGAAAATGAAGTCGTTGCGAGGGGTGGGGGGTGAAAAAACTTGGGAGAATTCGTCGCGAGGCAAATCCGTGGAAAAAGATTTCACGGATGCAAAGTTTCCGGCGACATGTTTGGCGATAAAAGATCACGGAAGAAAATAAGCTTTTTGGAACTGGCGGCGAGCTTGGAACACGATACGGAGGTGGAAAGTAGCAGCAGTTCAATTTCAAGAGAAACGAGAACGATCGTCGTTAATAAACTTTTTACCACGGCCATTCTTCTCCTTTTTCATCGACGTTCGAAATTCCTGTGTTCCTCTTCGTATTCTTTTACTTCCTTCTACGTTTACTCGTTGTTTCTTTTGGAATCTTTGGTTCATAGATTTTCGACTGTCGAAGGAGAGCAATAAACATTGCAGTGAAAGAGTTGCCAACAATATTTGTGTACCTGCCTGAACGGATACGTAACATCGTAGTCTCTTAAGAATTCATAAAGGTCGATGGACAAAATAATCGACGAAACGAGAAAGAAGTTCTTATAAATCAACATAGGCCTGTCGTGTAAATGGTTAAAGAGATTAAAGAGATCGTGTATTTCGCACGTGTATCACTATAGCATTAAAAGACTGACGAATGAACATTTTCCACGATATCTAAAAAAATGTATCCAATCAATCTTCTGAACCGTATTCCATTTTTCATCCGTGTCTCAGCCTCAACGAGACAAAAACTTCCTTAAAGCTCGCCCTCCACCTAAATAGGGAAAAGAAGCAGTTTTTCATATCCAACGGGAGCTGTGGCTGCTAATTGAACGCGGCGAGTCGGTCGATTAGCTTGCGTCGTGGGTGTAATTGCGCAGCGAGGACTCGCGGCAGACTAAACGTTAATTTAATTAAACATCCCTTGGCTTACCCCTCATCAGTTCTTCACCGGAAGAATATTCTTGGCGCTTGTAGCACCTGGTTACTTGCCCCGAGTTGCTTTTCCTCGAGAACCTCCGGACGATTAATCAAATTAAACGTCCGATTTCCGGCTGGAGTCCCTCTCTCGCGTTAACGAGCCCCGTTTTCGCTTCTCCTTAACTCGACGTTCGAAACGCGATCGGAGGGTGACTTGTCGTGGCTCATAAAAGTATTTGAACACTTGTACAGTGATTACGAAAGATTGTGACGTGCCATTGTATTTGTCACAATATTAATATAATTAATTAATTCGCTCCACATAGAAATTTTGTAACAAAGTTTAAAAATGAAGCGTATAATCTGATTTAAAAAAAAGGTTCATTAAAAAATAAAATATGTGCCAGTACTTTTTATAGCCGCTATATACAATGTTATATATTTTGAAATTCTATCAACGTTGTAGTGCGACACGGCTGTCGTAATTATATCAATATCGAATATCGAATATTAAGGCGTATCGATATAACGGGTAATCGTTTGTTTAAATACTTTAAATACTTGATTCTTTACAAAATACATTATACTTTACAGAATTGTTTCGAACTTGGCCAATATATTCGCGAAATGATGGTCGTGTTTCGTTACTGTGCTAATAAAATTCCAAAATGTTTCCCATAGCAAGTAATATATTCGTAAGAGTCTTCTACTTGGAAGTATTCGAATTTTTTCTTCTTCTTTCTTTCGTAAGCAGATGCACATCGATCGAATACTTTTCAATGGAAACAAGTGTTCCCGCTTTTTCTGCCAGCTTTTCGTCCTGCAAAAGCGTAATTGGACACGTTCCATGCTGAGAAGAGACGAACGATGCTTCCAAGTATTAGGAAAGAGTTCTCCGATGAAAGAACTTTTCTACCGGTATTAAGAACACGAAGCCAGGGATGGGTCGTACGAGCAAGTTTTCGGGAGCAACGACTCGATGATTTAATTTCGACTTGTTGTCCAGAGTTTTGATAAATTGTCGGTGGTTTGTCGATGTTTGCGGATTATTGTGTTTACGCATTGGTGTGGATTTCGTGTAATAATTTAGATAAGAAGGACAAAGTTTTATTATCCAGTGCCTTGTTTATCGATGTCTTCGACTCTACGTATTATTATTTATATTCTTATTAATCGATATCTTCGATTATCATATTGGAAAAGTCACCACACCTCGTATAAAAGCAACGACATCGTCAGAATATTTACGAGAGGTTTCGAGGTATTTTCAGACTACCAAGCAGCGTATAATCGAATTTAATATTTGCCAAATAATCTAAAACAATTTCATTTACATTTTATCGAGTTAATGCCAACGAACAACTATAAGTGGTGCTTTAAATAATCCTAAATAACTCCTGATATTATATTAAGCGTTTAGTCGGCCATAATCAGCCTAACATACCATAAAAGCATAGAAGATAAATCTGACAAAATCCAGCCATAAAATCAGGCCTTAAATTTTCGCAACTTCAATCGACAAAGTTCAAAAGTTTCTACTATATTCGATTGTATTCTCGACAAGAACAATTGATTTTCTTTTCTGTTTATATTCAACCGTATTTCTCGTTTCACGGGGCGGTACGCGGTGAACAAGGATGGAAATAATCATCGTTCGATTTTGATCTTATTACTCGATGATATCATGAGTCTGTGTAACATAAACGTGAGCGATAATTCCCTGGAGATACAGCACTGTGAAAAGTGAGAACGTGGTGCGCAAACGTGCGAACGTGCGAACGTTGTCCGCGAACGTGGGTACCTGGTCTGTGAACGTGGACTGCGAACGTGCGAACGTGGCCAGCGAATTTTGATTTTTGTCTGATTCAAATGCCGCCTGTGCGTCGCGTCGTGACGAAAAATATCGAAAAATATTCTTTTTCAACGAAAATCCATTTCGTATTCCGGCGATGATCGTCTGGTAAATTCCCAAAGGACGGCTACCCTTTATCCTCGGCGACAGCTTGACAAACACTGATTACGGGAAACCGAGAAAGCGCCGAGATAAAGCACGGCATCGTCGATTTCCTTTATCAGCCTAAATTGCCCTCGTTATCGAAAAGTATTCCGCCGGCGTCTCTTGGCTTGCCACAGCCTATTTTACCCCGCACACCAACCTCGACGCCAACCGCGGCCAAGGAACATCAGGCGTCACGTTTGCCATGAGAAATTCATTTCCACGTACTCACAGATGATCTGGATTTAAGAAATCTCCCAATGAATATTGGACAATCTCGTTAAACGATTTATCAATCGAGATTTCGCAATATTTTAATTTTGAATTCGAGTTACAAATCCTTTCACGGGTGTTTGTGCATTTTTAGAAAATTTCAATTTTCACAAATTTCGTTTCATTTCATTTCAATTAAATGACAGATGCTCGTTGCGCTACAGTACGTTACAAAATGCGAATATATCAAAAAGGTTTGAACAAAGAATTGTTCAACGTGCTAAAACAGACGGAGAGAAGATGCAGTGAAAGACAAAAATTATTTGCGATCGAACACGTTCTATGGACAGAGTCGGAGTTATTAGATTTAGAAGTACACTTACTCGATAAAAATGTATCAACTTTTCTAAATGTCTCGCAGGGGCGTATAAAATTTAATAATTTAAGCAGCGATGGACAGTAAACAACATCATTTGTCAACTTAAAGAGGAGAATCGAAGGGACCACCGTCCTACGTGATTCGTACGATATTAAATTTAGTTTACGTAAAATTCACGTATAACTATGAAGGCTGTAAATCGTAAAAATTGTACCAATTGCAAAGCCAAGTATACGACACCCTAAGAAACCCTTATCGAAATTTTACCTCCAAAAAGAATTCCATTCACGTACCTCGGCATCTACTCTTCCAATTCAAAGAAATGTTAATATTGATATTTATCAAGTCTATTATCATCGGTTACGAACGATTCTATTCGCCTACTCGCAAAGTGCAGTTTCTAAATTTTCCCTAATTACATCCCTTTCGCATTGAGATTCTCCGATATCCATTCACATGAGCCGTTATACGGCACAAAAAGGTTCGTCTCGAAATTTTGTGCTGAAAAAAAAAAGGGAATTCCGTTCACGTATGCCAGTATTCTCCGAGTTCAAAGAAAGCCAACGTTTCCGGTTCGAAAACGTATCGATCGATTCCTTTCCCCGATGCATCCCATTACGTGTTTTCGCCCGTTTTACATCAGTCTCGTGTCGCCTTTTGCACCACTGAGAGAGGAATACCCTTTTCACGGCGCTGTGTCGGCTGAATACTCGTCCCGTTCTATCCTATTTATCGCGAGCGTACGCGGGAGAGTAAAAAATGGAGTAAAAAAGATGGTTGGAACGTAGTATCGAGCGACGATATAGCGATCGCTTGTCAATCATGGTCTTGCCGCGCCGAGTAGACGAGGAATTTACGATTCCATCCAGTAGAGTGACTTCGTTCGTGCCCATTTTCATTAGTAGCTGAGGCATCGTGCTCTGCTATCGGAGAAAGATGGTCGTGAATTCGTGTGATATCGTTAACGACGCGATGAGAATTTGTGACTGTTCGGTTCTTCGCGTAAACAATGGAGAAATGTGGCAGTTGAGAAGCAGTTCTCGCGCAATTTGGTAACGTAGATGTGATGACGGTTGGGAAGTTTGTTAGAAAGAGCTGATAGAAGAAGATTTCGTGTCTAAAGATCCTCGACGATTCAGGGAATATCGTAGTTTATGTATTGTTGCAGTTGTAGAAATTTTTGTTTTTTCTTTTTTTTCTAGTGTAGCGATTGAATTGGATTGTGGTTAATTTGACAGTTGTTTTGTTATTTATACATGCTGAATTCAGGAACGACAAGAATTCAGTAGATTTTATCGTAATGACGATCAAATTGATACACAGTCGTATGGTGAAATTGTATTTGATGGACAGTAGCGAGAACAAGACTCGGTGGTATGAGAAAATTGGTGCTTTTTATTGCTGGTGAAAGTTCTACGTTAATTTTCCTCTGGTTTGTGATTCTACGATGTGTTATACATACGATCGTGTACGAGTAGTATAACGAGGGAAAAGCAGCAAAAAATCTATTCGAGAGAGGAGAAACGAGGAAAGCATAGCGCGTGGCTGACCAATGAGGCTAATACCACTGCGAACCTTAAGATCCCAGCTTTAAGTCGACGAATCCGTATTTTTCCTGAAAATTTAGTGACGTATTTTACAATTTAGTTTTATATAAAAACAAACAATGGATGTGTCAAACTGATGATAACGTGATTAATTTAGAAAACCTAATTAACCTAATTAACTTTGTGCAAAAACTGTTTATCTGAACGATGTACACTTTACAGAATTTAGAGAAGACAAACATTCGAATTATAATAATTCTGATATACTAGACAATCTTAATGCTCCGATTACATAATTAATTAATGACAATACGATCTTGAAAAAAAATTCATCAATTTCAATTTCACGAAATTCTTTCGTATTATTCAGGAATTCGATCGAAAATTTGTTGAAACGACCAGCAGCAACATCGAGAGGAAAAAGCGTACGTAAAGGTAGAAATTTAAATTGGAAATTAACTTTCGATTCGGCAGTTGTGCCACAAAGACGGTAAATGAGCACACTGGTACGAGGTTTCGAAACGACGCACGGTTCGCGGTAGGTTAATCGTGAAAAGCGATTGCACACCATGGCGAATCGCAGTCGCGTTTCCATCGAACTTTTCAAGCTCCGGTAGCGGCGGTTAAGAGAACGTGATTTCAACGAGACCGTGTCTTATCCCGAGATCAATTCACTTGATCCCACAAAGCGTTCAGTGGATTCGACGGCGAAACGAACCACGAGCTGGACACTCTGACCGATAGTACGCTATTGATGTTTAACGATCAGCATTACAGGTGTGCCATTTACGGTTACGGTTTACGGGAATTTTCAAAATTAATAAGAAATGTACCATCTGCTTAAAAATCCATACCCATTAATAGTATTAATTTTAACATTTAATGAGTGAAACAAATGTTGTTTAGTTTCATTTCCTCAATTATATATATATATATAAGAATATGACGTTACCTGGACATCCATAGTATATTAATCGGTTCACCACCTTTCGTATTTTGTAAAATTACTTTTCTAAAATTTGTACTATTCTAACATTAGAACTACCGAAGTAATCGTAACTTCTCGCAGAATTAATTATATTTAATATATATTAATAATAACGTAATTATTCTTTTTTATTGATTGACGTAATAAGAATTTAGACAACATTTTGTAAATGGGCTTCTCCCACTTCATGATTTCTTTGATACACATTTTATACTTTAATCGTGTATAATTCTATCTCTAAACTCGACCCATAAGAAAATTAAATTACATACAAAATAATTTAACAATTCCCCCCGGTGAATACACGTAATTCCCAATATTATATCATTGTTAGGAGACGTTATAACAATTGATTTACACCGAGCTCTGTAAATAATAATCGGCCCCATAACAGAAGTTTACAAAATGTTCGATCTAGTTGGCGAGCTGTAACACGCTCCCATGGGACGTTAATTGAATATTAATCGCACAGAATGTCGGACGTTAATTAGCCGGCCACGTGTGTTCACGCTGTCGCTGATAATCCATCGTCGGTCGAGCACAACTCGTGTCTCGATCGATCTCGTTTTACAGTAGTCAGACAGTTTTCGAACAGAGTGGCGGCCACTCTGTTCGATTCTTGTTGGCCTGCATTGAATCGATAAATTAATAGCGATCATCGTGCCGACGTTTTCGTCACTTTGTTTGCTCTGTGATAGCGGTGTCGAGTGTCCGTTGCTAGCATCCGATTCCATGGTGTCGATACGAGGTATTGATTTAACAGGGCCTGCGGACGCTTTGAACTACGACACCTGGCATCCCTGAAACTCGAGTCAAACTTCACGTTCCCGTTGTTCTTTCCCTGCTTGATCAACCGAACAACCCGTTACACTGGTATTCGATTCTAATTCCGGTTGGTCCTCGATCGTACATTCCAGTCTTAACCGCTTACGATTCCTGTAACTAGATTTTTACGCATTTGTAATAGAATTATAATAGAAATTAGAAAGCGAAAAACTATAGAAAAATTCTACGAAATTTATACAAAATTATACACAATTTTCTACCGACGTTCTTTTCTTTCAATTCTATTTTTAAAAGTATGATTTTGCGTGAGAATCCGAAAATTTAGTGACGTCATATAGTGGCTGACGAAAGTATTCGAACATCGCTGGAAACTTTTTACGCGTACCATACTTGTTGAACGTCGTTTTGAATTTCGTCATTAGCGTTGTAAGGAGACAAGTCTGTCGCGATTACATTTGAAACGGATCAGAAAACGCATATAGAAGTGTTTTATTGTAAGCGTACATCTCGTAAAGATCATCGAAGTATTTGAACTGTCGGTTATTCGGTACGTTAATAAGCCACGATATGAAATGATCTAGTGAAATGATATTTTGTTCGCTGTATGTTACGTTTACGTGTGACGAAACGATCTCTCAGCCACAAAGACAACGTTCGACAGCTTGTACGCGAATCCATCGACTTTTCTCCTGACGTCGTCGTCACCTGGAAACGCTCGAACTCTCGGGACGAGAAGTTTCTAAAAGCCCTGTCTTAAGTGTTGGAAAGTTAAAAATAAACGCCGTGACCGGACGTATCCTTCTGGTGAAACTTTTTATCGAATCGATGGGGCAGTGATGGGCCTGAAGAGGGTCAGCAGGATGAAGCTCGATTGAAAAGCTGCGAGATAACAAGCGTACTTTTCTTTAATGGACGCGTTGGCGGAATGATCGCTGCTGACGTTAAGTTCTTTCAGCGACAATACTCGCGACACGAAGTATTTCGTTGGATCCGAGAGACGAAGTTGAAATTTGTTTGCTAATTCTTCGTAACGTTCGATTGGAAAGCTGGCAAATAATAGTTCTGTCGGATTAAAGCGTCAAGTTAAAAATTTTGTAGTATTTGCAAGAGATATCAGCGATTGTTTCGTGATTTTTCTTACGTCACGATAGCTAGAAGACAACTAATTTTTGCAACTGAGTTCGTAACTAGATTCTAAGCATTTATATAAAAGGAAAATGATTAAGAAATGATTACATCCCTCGTTCCTTAAACTTGTCTCTCAACCTCACCCTTCCTTTGAAAGCAGACTAATCACAACAAATTAATACCAATATTTTTATTGCATTCGTTGTCTATACTTTCACGAAATAACCCTGACATGTAGTTTCTCGTTAGAATGAGAACGTAAAAAATATTAAGGAAGAGAAGAGAGCAGAGGTAGATACGCCGAAGGAAAATACAGGGAAGCAGAGAGCGAAAGAAACACAGTGTGGTCGTCCGTTTAAGCGGTTTAATTACTCGGCTGTAAGCGCGCTTCATTAAAAGCACGGCATTTAATTTACTCGCTACACCTGCTCGCTGCAACCGAAACGGCCAATTAAGATTCCTAATTTCGCTGTTATCGCGCGATCGTCCGTTGTGGATTCCCTGGATCGATCCAGGGACCGCTGTGACTCGTCGAGACCGACACCTTCACACCGGGAAAACGATCGACGTTCCATGGCTAACAGAGAACTCCAGAGCCACGTAATAATATCGTGATCGACCAACATCGACACGCAAAACACCGTGAACTAATTGGAGTTGCGACTAATTAGTCGTAGTTAGTCGACTATTCTCTTCGTCTCAACGCGAATATCCGGCTTTACTTATTTCTGTCTCTGACCTTCGATTCGATCGGTACCTCGTTGCATAATTGTAGCAAAATATCGGTAGTTGGGCTTCTGTAGGTTTTCTCGAATGTAGAAATGAAACGACAAATGTATAGAATGTTTGTTTTAACGAGCACTATGCGCGTCGCAAACAAAGTCAACCTTATGGAAAAATTTTAGTTCATACTTTCTCGTGACATTTTTCTGCCAGTAAATTGTACCTCTAAACTCAGCAAACATTTTTAAAGCAAAAGGATCAACGTCGACGTCCAACTTGAAGTAAAATATCTTTGAGATCTGCCTCCCTGCAAGGTAAATCTTACTTTTCCAAGAGAGTAAATATGATTTTAGAGTAAACTTTCTATTCTTCAAACGATTGTGCTCGAACCAAACGGCAGACACAGTTTCAACGAAAAGTATTGAAAGCCGATCTATGTACGATAATGGCCATAGCACATTTGTATCTTGAGAGTGGTCGTTAACATGTTATCAATTTTCAAATTTTTTAAATTTCTCAACATCGAATTTGTAAATTTTTTAAATTCCAAATACTTAAATGTCTAGATTAGCAGACCTCGTTTTTAAATTTTCAAATTATCAAATTTCCTAATGCCTCTAAAGCTTTCGGGTTTTCAAACACTCAAATTTTCAATTGCGTTACTATTATTTATCGTTACTATTCGTTCAACGATATTGCGCCTGGACAACTTTTACGGACTCTCCTCTCTCTTTCTCTCTCTATTTCATTAAATCTTAATTAATTAAAGACAATTTTAGCAAAAGCAGGATTTCACACAAATGATGAATTATCACCAGCTAAGAACGGATTATTCGAAAGCTCCCAAGAGGGTGGCTGTCGTCGGAGTTGTGTAGAGATAGTGTGTCAGAGGTGGAGGATGAAGGCTAGTTTCCAGGCGCGCAAATGCTTTGGCCCATCCGATCGAGCTTTCTCACCTCGGCTATAATCATGTTAATTAATTGGCTGCCGGTTCACCTTGCTGGCTGCGGTTCGCGAGGGATACGTTGCGGTCTGACCGTTGGTTGGCCAGCTTGTCTCTAGTCTCGGAGGCCAGCCCTGCTCCCGGATGATGCACAATTGTTGTCCCACCCGATCATCTCTTCCCTTCCATGAAAGAGGAATTACTGTGTCATTGTTCTCTGATTGAGCCGTAATTTTGCCACTAAAGGAAACCTGAGTGGCCATTTAACCTCGCGGAAACCTTCGCCAGGTTATTGGCCGGCCACGATTAGCAAAATATCGCGGACAGTAAGGTAATATCGTACAATGACGTAGATTAGTTTTCAGAAATCCCCGTAAAGTAACTTTTCCTGCAATTTGCAAAACGTTCTTTCACGCTTCGAAAGATCGTAGAAAAATTATCTACCACGCATATTTACAATTTTCCACCTCTTTTCCACGTACAATATTTCTACTACACCCAACCCAGAACAACCTCCTCGTTATCAATTTTTCTCTCCCGAAAAAAATCTCATAAACGCACCTTTGCTCCGATTAGCGAAACAACAAATTTGCAAAAATATCTTCGCTCCTGAAAATCATACAGAAAGTATCCACTACGCGTATTTGCAGTCATGCGCCTCTTATTTTACACACGCTATTCCTACTACGACTGCCAAGAACTTCCTCCCTATCCACCTTTCACCCTAAAAAGCCCCATAAACTCACCTTTCCGCCAATTTGCAAAAACGCTCGCCAGTACTTGCAAAAGTCAGACAAAAATTATCTGCCATATCCGTCTACGATCTCCCACCTCCCTTTTTATTCGTAATACTCCCAGTACAATTCTGCAGGATACCTTGCCAACGATTTCTCACTTTCAGATGCCCCATAAATTCACTATTCCTGCAATTTTCCTCTCTGCACGATGATCCTTCGTCTCCGATAAAACCGACGAAACGGAGGAGGCGATCCCAGGCTGCGAATTAACGGCGTAGCGCACGCACGACGGGAGAAAGTCCTCTGGTGCGGAGCGAAATGGACGAAACGCAAACGGGCATAGATTCCGGAGCAGCCGTGCGTGTTAATGACCACATGCCGGTGGTCGCCGCGTTTCACCGACCGATGAACAGCCTCGGAAAGAGCCTCGCCCATTAGCACCCTCTTTCTGCCTCGATTCGCCCTTTCTAACCCTGCCGCTGCATCTCCTGCTTCTTCGGGCAAACTCCACCGCAGATTTCCAACCGAGATTTTCCCAGGATTTCTGGAATTTATCGACTGTTTGCAAGAGGGTATAAACTCGCCAGGGCGGATCGTCCGAGCGATTTTTCGCAGGCTGCCTTTCAAATGGCTGCATGAAATTGCACGATGACTCCGGAGGATTGTAAAGTCGTGCAGCAGCGCGGTTATAACGGGCCAAATTTTGGATCGGCGACGAAACGACGCCGGATTACTGCGGTTCTACTTGCATTTTCCTATACGTACTCCTTGAGTCCTCGATTTTAGAGTTTTTCGAAAATTTAGACGGTGCTCGCCAATTGGGGAGTTTGGGGGACGGGAGGGTGGAAAGTAGAGCATCTGGAAATTTGTGACGTACTGTGTCGGGAATTTAAATAAGATTTGAGGATTAGAAAGTTTAAAAATTTTGGGAACGTTAACGTACGATTGGACATTTCAATATTTGGCTATTTAAAAGCGTGAAATTTCGAAACGTTAGAAACGTTCTCAGCTTCGGAGGTGTTGAAATTTGAAAATTCGATATGCTTTGAAATCTTGAAAATTCAGAAATTTCGAGATTCGAAAGTTGGAAATATTGGAAATTTGGCAGCTGAAAACTTTCGCACCATGACAATTTTCCAACTAGACACTTTGAAAGTTTGAAAATATGAATATTTAAAAAGTTGACAGTTCGAGTATATAAAAATCGCTATATCTGCCGCTGTATTTTTTGTATTTTACAAATATCGATCCTTTAAAAGTAGCCTGGAAGATATCTCGGGGCAAGGACTATCCTAAAAACTGTAAATTCCAGGAAAATAACGGTTCTGGGAGATACTTCCTTATTTAACGCACTCCTTAAGACATTTTCTCTGCTTGTTACTCCAGGACGAGGCAGTTAACTCTTAGATAACATTGTTTAACGAGATGTTTCTGGTGGCAATGGAAAAACGGTGTAATGGAAGTGTACGTTCTGCGAGGAAAGTAGTTCAGAAAGATACACTTGGCGTTTCCCTTGAATTTCGGAAGATAAAGGAAGAGACAAATTTAGATGATATTGTTTGAAAGATAACGTTCTATTTTATAGAAAACTTCTACGATACAAATTCTAATAATAATTTCAATTCTACTCTACGCGCTTCAATTTATTATATTTAATATCATCGTAACTGAAACATTGAAATTTATATTTTAAATCATATGAGAATCATACATTAATGCACCATCGTGTTTGAAACATTTCAGAAAACAAAATTATATTGTATTTGACTTCATCAACAAAATTTTATAGATTTTATAACTCAAACATTTAAATTTGTGGATTAAAAGTAAATAAAGATCGTACTCGTCGTATCATTTAAAACATAGCGTATTTTGCAAAGTAAAATCATGTTGGTTTGAAAAGATTGTCCCAATATTTAGCTGCGGAATTTTGCTTCGTATAAATTTCGCATGATTCCAATTTTACATGATACGAATTTAATATATAAATCTTATAACTCAAATATTTCGAAATCAACAGCACCGATGTGGATCTTAATTATACTATAATATTAACACTCCACAGCTTCAAAATTCGGAATATTCCATATTTTGAGAAACAAAATTGAAATGCGCGGCCAATTTCCGATTCTACCGTGCGTGTAAAAATTCCCATTCCAGTTTCAATGTATATACATTTTATTTATAAACTCGATTATTCCAGTCCTTTCATGTTACAATTCAACCGTCAAAAAATCATAAAAATTACAGCTTACAGTTTATAAAATCGTTATAAAAATCGAAAAATCGCTTTAATTTCAAAATTAACTTCATATATTCTCTTTACGTTCTTTATACTTCGCAATAAGACCGAGGCAACATGGTCGAACAAATGGGATACCAAGAGGACTCGTTTCTGCGAAAAAGCACGAACACTATAGGAGAAATTCGGGATTCTGATACACTTGTTATCTTGAGGTTGTCTCGCGTGGAAGATCGATGAAGCTGGTGATGAACGGAGACATTCGGAGAACATTGCTCCAGAGGATGTCTTCTGTGCTAGCGTCACGGTGCAAGTGTAAATTCTATGAGAAGGGAGAGAGAATAGTTCTGAACAACACACTTGTTACTTTCCGTAAGTTCCATGAGAGGGCTCGATGGATCCTGATGATGAACCGAAACGTTTCGGAGACGAGATGCTCTCTGCAGTTGTTGAATTCGGAAAGACGGTCGTAGGAAACCGCGAAATCCCTTCATCTAACCATTGCCCAGAGCGTACTAAACCCCTAATCTATTATCATTATTAAATTCACATTACGATAGATACGATGAAGTCGTTAATCGTGTCATTTTCTGTTAACGATAATTTCTAATAGCTGAAATTATTAAACAACGAAGAAGGTTCTGTCGTTTCTCTAATGACAGAAAAGGATAATACGGAAATATAGGAAAACATAATTTTATTTACCGAAATTTGTTACATTTATTAAGCCTTACTTTGATGGGTCTTTTAATTAAAGAAAATCGGTTAGCTTATCAAAGATGAGGGGAATTATTATTGGAAAG
This sequence comes from Bombus terrestris, assembly GCF_910591885.1. Classification (NCBI taxonomy): domain Eukaryota; kingdom Metazoa; phylum Arthropoda; class Insecta; order Hymenoptera; family Apidae; genus Bombus; species Bombus terrestris. Next base: position 5,302,853 of record NC_063271.1, on the reverse strand, counting down.
AAGATGTCTCTTTTACGTTTATGATGCAAATTTTACAAAAATTGACAATGCCAAAAATTGATTCTTTTTTTCTGTTTGATTACAGGTAAGAAGCTGTTTTAAATGAAAAATCGGGTCATTTGAGACGTAGGATTGGAGACGCTCGTTATCGAATATAGAGTAAGTATCGTATACAATAATAATTCTAACGAAATCATGAGATCATTCTGTTCACTAATGATATACAATATCGACCATAATTAATATTTTCTTAACACAGCCTTCTGTATAGAATTCTATCTTTAACCGCAGTCGATGCTCGCACGTACTTTATCTTGATTCGACAGTTATATTTCCTATGATATATGCAATAACTTTTTGTTATATACGTACAACGCGAACGGTTTTATGATGTTGAAGATACTTGTATAATGCAACTTCATCTTTTCTCTTCTCGTTATATCTGGTTCTTATGGTCGTGTCGCTTTAAACGAACAAAAATTCGTAACAACAGGAATATCGAGTTTCTTGATACAGAACAACGTCAAATCACCATAAACAAAGCATCCTCCGCTCGGAAAAAATAGACTGGAGCCAAATTTATCAACTCTGTGTAATCCCAAAATTCCCAAGCGAGAGAAGGCAAAATAAAATTCAAATCTTCCTCATTTTTCACGCATTGTACCCAAGAACGTTTCCATCGCTATCAACTGCAGAAGAAAATTCGTGTCGTATCGTTGCTCGGGAAATTCCATCGTGGAACGCTTATCGTTCCTTCTTCTCCATCGCCGGCACGTTCCGAATTGCCAGGTCGTTTTCAAGCCGAGGCGACAAAGCGACTCGTCGCTTAAGTTTTCCCCAGCCGTCGTAAGAAAAGCTTTTCCATCTGGCGACGCGTGACACCCGTTTTATCCGTTATCCTCCCTTCTGTCTACCGTTTTGGACGTCAGCCAAAACTTATTAATTTACTCTCCTTTCCGTTCGACGTCCCTTTTCTGACTGGCTGACGCCCCACTCGTTAATTTTCTACACCAAGTAAGTTCGCGCGAGCTTCACGAAACAGGAAACCTGCACCGCTGAAGTTTTTCTTACGGTCAAAGGTTCCTGCGAGGAAAATATAACAAGTCGGATTTTTCATATTTTACAGAGGATCAATTTTTTCGTTCGATGTATGCCATCGATCAAATCCACATCGTTAATTTCGTTTTCTTGACTCGACTTCGATACTAAACGCGTGTATATCTTTGCCATTTTCTTGGAACATTTTAAAGATATCGTTCGTTATAACAGCGTTCAACCGATTTGCTATGAAACTTCGTAGGTCCTCCAACTATTTCTGAAACACTCGTATCTTTGGATTTAAAAATATATTAAAATATGTATTCTCTTCTAGCCGTCAAGTAGCATAGTAGAAATCTGAAAATCAAGCAAAATTATACCAATGGTGTCCCATAATGGACAACGATCTTGATTATTCTGTGCGAAGTTGAAGATTGAATTGTAAGATGTCGACGCTTAGGTGAGATCGAATAATCGTCGTTTTGCTTATCATCGATCCTACGGATCAAAAAGGTGTCCTTGTTTTTTATGGATCGCACATCCTGTCCATACGTTATTAGCGTGGTCCAATAGTTGGAACACGATGTTCTTATTTCCACTGCGCGATTCTTCTTGTTATCGTGTTGCTCCCTGTTCCGTCTTGTTTCGCTCGTAACTTCGACCAAGTTGTTTTTCTTCTTCTGGAGTCAGGGAAAGGGTGATTTTCCCGTTCCTTTGGATGTACCGTTAGTCTCGTTGTTTTTTTGGTTGTTTGCTCGTTTCGATCGTTTCAGCGTAGTTCTGCGGAACAAAGGCTATTTTCAGAGACGAAGAAACAGTCTTTTAACGTTACTCATCGTTTTGATCGTGACTACTGATTCAGTTATTTCCACCGATAATTGTCTCCAAGGCTTTAAAAAATAGCCTTAACAAAAGAACGAACTCTTTACAAAATTCTGCTTGTAAAAAGTTACTTTAATTATCTTCATCCGCAACTATTCCGCAGATGTAAAAAAATGTTGTGAGAAATGCTTTTCTATAAAGATCGCACATATAGAACATCGTGCGTCAACGATTGCCTTCAATTGCGATCGTTTCCGTGGTTGATCAGAAAGAAAAAAAAAAAAATAAAAGAACACCAAGGAAACAGGCTGGAAATTGTTTATCGAAAAATCTGACCTGTTTTCCGGCAGCAGCATGGCGATAAAAATTCTCAGCCAGGAAGCACGATTTGTGACAAACTGCCCGTTTCTTTTTCTTCCTCTATTCGTAAAACTTAGGAGAGGGCAGGGACGAGAAGGAGAAGAAGTGGATCGAGCACATTGTTCGCGGAGCTCGAACCTCTTTCTTTTTCTAGCCCCACCCAGGACGAATTTGTCAGGCGTCGTAAATTCGATGAGAGGCGCCGCTAGACGAGGTCGATTCTGTCGATTTACGGCTACCCATTAAGACGCTATTTACTCGTTTATGGGTTAACCGAGACTCGCTCGATACGTTTATTCCACGTTGGAAAACACAAGCAGACGTGCACTCAAAAGTGCGAGGGTTACTTATTTTGATAAAAATAATGATTTGTCCAACTCGATCGCGTTGAATTAGTCCGAAATCGTGTTCTGTTTGGAAGAAAGTTTCTACTGCTTATACAGACTGAATGCAAAATGAAGACACGAAAATTCAGAAACTCTTATGCGTGTGTTTCATAGATTGAAAATTCATTGACAAGATACAGCATACGTAGGAATACAAATTAATAGTTAAAAAACGTAGAATAAAAATATTGAATATTGAATAAAAATGAATTTGAATTAAATAGTGAATATTACGCATTGCATTTAGAAGCTTCAAAATACCTTTGCGTCGCATAAAACAGCAGAATAATACAAAATCTGTTGCTTTAACGTTAACTATTGGGTTGGCAACTAAGTGATTGCGGATTTTGTCATTAGGTGGTATTGACAAAATCCGCAAACACCTAGTTGCCAACCCAATATGTTCCTTTGAATGCAGTAAAACGTTTGTTCGAAACAGTTTTTCACATTAGGAGCAGTGTGACTTAAATTTAACGATAGGAGAACATAACTAAGAAAAGGGCTATTTACATAGAAAAGAACATTTTCTACCGAGGAATATCAACATTTTTACAAATGGAACGAAAGATATATTTTTATCACCACGACAGTGTACGATAAAAAGACCTTGGATAGCCAGCCACTCTTCCTCCGCACCCTTATCTCAAGCACACGTTCCACTTCTAACGATCGAAACTCTGTCAGCCGTGCACACACATTCACTTGAAATTTCCGTTCTTATAAAACTCCCAGGACATCTACTTTTCTTGCGAATAATTTAATTAAAGATAGCATGTAGGAGAATCTGGCTTAAAAATTCGATAACGCGATAGGGACGTTGACAAGTATTTCAGTAGATTTTCAGATTTTTTGAAAGTCGTGAAACTTCAAGAACCGAGCTGCCGACTTACAAAGTTAAGAAAGTCGAGCGAAATGTTCTCTAAGAATCGTCGCTGCTATATTTACTTAACATTTTTATCGCTGATATTATACACGAATATTAAATTAGAACATTATATTTGGGAATATTTGTTTCTGGCGTGTTTTCCTTGCCTCGTTATTGTCTTTTTATGTAGAGACCGAACGTCGTAGATTATTCGTTTATTATGGAAGAAAATCGTGATTAAAAACAGGTTGGAAACCCCATAGGTCTGACTAAACAGTAAAAGAAAAAAAAACGTCACGTTTCGATATGAAGAAAATTTCTCTATTTTACTGAAAAATGTAATTAAGAAAAGAAGGTCTGTATCCCGGTGAACGTGATCTATTGTAGTAGATCTCTAGCAGTAGTCTATAAAAGAAGGAAATTCCCATTCATTCTTCCCTATCGACTAAATAAAACGCGAAAACCGAGCAAACTCGCAACCGAAACGAGAACGAGCAATTCCATCCGTCACGGTTGACGCGAATCTCGAAAAGTTGCTGTCGAAACGCGACGAATGCGATTATCATAGTCGCAACATTGTTGATTTATGGGATTTACAAGAGCGGTATATAGAGAGAGAAATATTGAAACATCGAACAGGACGTTGGAAAACGGTGGAAGTACCGGTGATTTTGGCCGACTGGCTTCGACAAATATCGAATTTGATAAGTGTTTATGACGCGTGATAGCGCTCGCGATATTAAGCCGCGGCCGATAAATTAATCCGCGTCTCTCACGTTCGCTTCACGTTTTGTGCTCGAAACCGCGTTACGAAACGGCGACACCGCGATGACCGCACGTTTCCTCCCCCCCCTTTTCCTATTTCTTTTTTTCTTCCTTTTTTTTTTGCTTTTTTCCTGTTTTTGTTTTCTCCTCTGCCCTCGACACTCATTTCGATTAATTCGTTTCGACGAAACGCATGGTTTTTGAATATTCACGATCGGCGGTTGTACACGTTGTCGAGTTTCGTGTTCAATTCGATGAAAACACAAAACGATGGCGGCAGCAAGTTAACTAACAAGTGGCATGAATAAAGATTAAAAGAGGGATGATGGCCTGCGTGCCGAGAAATATTTCGGTCGTTACAGGGTAGTTTGATGGGGATGTTGATGGGCGGGGCTTTTATTGTTGTTGATTCTTTTAGAAGGGGTGTGATACATGGAATAGATTGGTTAAGGTTCCTGACAGGTATTTGCTACGCTGTAGTCGACTAACGTTTGTTACAAAATTATACTTCGATCGATGGAACAACAATTCCCTGTTTTTTCAAGCTTTTTTTTGAAAGCGGAAGCTTTTATCGTTATTGGCGTTGTTTAAAATTTTTGTAGTGGATAAATGTTAGGATAAATGGACAAAGGGTAGTTTCAAGAGATGTTGGTTACGCGATAATCAAAATAACGTTTGTTGAAAATTAAGATACAAGCCACAAAACATGTATTTTCTAAGACTTTTTGTAAGTAAAGCCTTATTGCTTAAAAATAGCGGAAAGTGACTTCTATGTATAAAAATTCAGCATTCATATTTTCATGTATAAATTTTTGTTCCTTTTTAGCTTGTTAAATTTTATTCCACGTTATTCCAATCGAAAATCTACAAATAATTTAGAGAAAAAAACAGAAGAATTGGTATTTTTTTACTTAATATTGAGAATGCCAAATTAAATTGAATTAACTGTTAAATTAAATTAACGAATGCTAAAGAATGCCAAAGTAGGAACAGAGGATTAAGAGATTTTATGGAAAAATTGAAATCATCCTTTTGGATCATCTAAAATGTGCAAATGAAATTCTCAATTCAAATAACTCTATCGCTACCTAACATATAATTTCGCAATTGTGCGATTTGACGAGCTTATATTTCTAACGATGTAATCCATACGAGCGTGTAATAGCGTGCAACTCCACACTCGTATACATTGCATCATTAGAAATACAAACCTACCGAATCTCACAACGTCACTATGTCAAAGTCCCATGATATCTCGTCGAAGCTTACGTTAGGTTCAATCGCGTATTTTGTTTCAAAGCTGTCATCGATCGATTTTGCCAATATAATCAGGCAGTTATATCTCGTTACGAAGCGAATGAAACTTCAAAATGTTTGATATAACGCATACGATACTCGCGATAAAAGTTTATACTACTTGCATTATATTTTCGCGAGTCACGTAAGAAACGAACACGAAGCTAAACAAAATTGAATAACTAACACATGCCACGGGTTATGTCTATTCGTTGTTCGCTCGCGGTTCACCACGATGGTCTGCCGCGCGTTTATCGACGAGACAGAGAAGCCAGCGGAGCGACTATCGGAATTACGAGTGCCATTAAGAGCGGTCGAAAGGTTCACGGAGAAAACGGCCGCGTCAAGGCCCGTTTACGAGCGACGCCGGCGTCTCCGGCGTCCTGCTGACGGAAGAGAATCGAGTTTAAGCGCTTTCACCGGTCGCACCGAGCAGCCTTTTACCGCGGACTCCTGTGTTGCGGCCTGCTGAAAAAAATCTATAACGCGTGTAAGTGTGCAATCGTTGCTGGGAAGCTTTAAAGGCCCGTGTTCAACATCTTCTCTAACGTCGTTCCCATAAGATCGTCTTGGCGTTGTTAAGGGGGATATCATAATGCCACGCTGTCGTTTCCTTTTAGAAGAGATAAAGGGTTCCAGTATTGTATATTACGTATACGCTTAATTTGAATTTTACGTGGTTCGTCAGAGACGACGAATACTCTTGTGACTCGTTGGAAATTGCAAATTTACTTTAATGTAACACAGATTCTATTCTATCGTTCTAGAAATACATTGAAATTTCATATTGATATCGTTAATTCCACGGTAGAAAAATAAATTTCACAGGCTAACGTAGGATCGATTGACTGTGGATAATTTTCAACCGAATCGTATTTCTCTGTCGCTAGAGGATTCTTAAATTTGGGAAAAATATTCAAATAGTCTCTTTGATCGATTCTCGTTTCGATTTCATTCGACAAAATTGTCTCGAAGGATTAAAAGAACTGTCAGGGAAATTTTCCTCCGTTGAAAGTAAAGACAGATTAAGATACAAACAATTCTCACGAGACGCGAAGAATCTCCATTTGCACGCGCGTTACTTACGACAAAAAAAAAAAAAAAAAAAAAAAGAGAAGAGAAAGAGATTCCGGCGAAATGTGCGGTGGATAGAAAGGCCACGAAACAGCGGTTTAATTACCAAAGCGAGAGATTTTTCGAAATTCGTCCTCGTCCAACGATCCCAGTGCAAATTGCCCCTTAAACGACTCTCTAATTACGCTCCTTGGCCGGCTATAATCGTTACCTTTTACCCGCCAACTTTGTCGAATTATCCGAGGCTAGAAGAACTTTCCGACTTATCGATAAACTTTTCGGTTACTGCATACTTTTATCGAGCACGTGGAACGACGACAATTCCCTGCCCTCCTCTTGCACCCTCGCGAAGGGAGATTCATTAAAAATGTCAATTAGAGCTTCCGCTCCGATTCACCGAGGAATGTGCAATAAGAAATTTCCGCTTCCTACCCCAGATGTCTTCCGGTTTCGTCCGGAAGATTCGTTTCTTTTCTTTTCGCGAATATCCAGGAAACGATGTTTCCCATTGAAATTGCGAAATTTGAATATCAAAGGTATGTATTTCGGGATGAAAGAATAATAATAGTCGGTTGATATTGGAGCGGAAGACTAGTATTGTTGTTTAGAGACTTTTTGCAACTTTTCTTTGTTTATTTCTTTAAGCGAATTGTATGTTTATTTTGTGGAATTTTATTGGAAACAGGCGTAAAGAAAGGGATGGCTCGATCGACGTATAGTTCGTCTTAATACAGTTGTTGCTGTTAGTTAGTTTTAAGGGGGTAAATATTCAGGAGGTTTTGATTTAGATTAAACGATCTAAAGGGGCATTGCTCTGGCGTTGTTCAAATTTTAGGATGAATGTAAAATCTTCGATGCAATGGCTTGAAAAATCAGGCAACGAATAATTATCGAAATGGGGAGCTCGTTCGCATAATAGCGTCCGTGTGTGCTCGCATTATGCGTTTCGACATCCACGCTTTTTTCAGCTTCTTTTGTTTGCCAGTATTCTGTCGTCTATTCGTTTTCTTTTCTTCGTTTAGCAGAGTTCGATGAATTACGAACATTTTATAGATTCGAAGGTACCTGAACTTTTATATTTAAAATATAACTATACATATATTTCTAATTTTTATATTTTCAATTAGAAATGGGGTAATGTTTGAGGTGTTGATAACGCGATTAAGGAGTTTGGAGATCAGATGGTTGGATGGTTAGTGGAAGTTTGAAGACCTGAGAGGTTAAATATTTGAGATTGGAAATTTGAGAGATTAATAGTAGCTTGAGGATGTTTGAACTGTGGCAAAAACTCGCAGATTTGGAGATTTACAAGGATGTTGGTAAGTTGAGTAGATGAAGAATTCGAGGAGAAACAAAGGTTTCTTTGAATATCTGAATCTTTGGAAATTTAAATGTCTAAAAATTTGCTAATTGGAATAAATTACAATCGTGCAAATGAATGTCTTAAAATCCTCGAATCTCATATCGTTCGTGCCAAAATTCAAAGTCCTGAAGGTGGTCATTACGATTGCCAATTACGATATTTTATCTTTTACGCGCGTTATCTTCCACCAATGTGTATCACTTCACTGCAGCGAACCCAAAGGTCCGACACTTTATCACCATTAACGTCGACAAGTATTGCCATAATATCGCATTCAAGCGGAGTTTCGATTTATCGATATCAAAGCAACAATACTATTCTACAATTCATTCGCGCGTCTCATCGATTTTTTAATACTTATCGTATGAAAAATAGATTATCCTCAAGTAGCCTACTAATTTACGTATTTCCTGTTACCTCCTCCCTGAGAATTTTTTCATCGAACTGTTTACGAGATGATCGAGCTAATTGACCTATCGATTGACTACTTAACGAGTCTTTAAATAGAATACGTATCGTGTACATTAATATTCATTGCAGTTTATTAAATTTTAATAACATCAGCGAAACATACTCGTTTCCTGATTTCATGAACCGAACGTCCAGGAATAAAATTTAATATTTCAAAACGATCAGTGTGATGATCGGTTCAACGCGATATCGAATTACTGGTCATAATTATTGTACTCTACGATGAAATTAAATGCACGACATATTCTTCAAAAGAAATTATTTTAATATTCAAGCAAATTTTAGTAACACGCATTAGTTTTGCGAAAGATAGATCAAAAATCTAGTCACTGGTATCCTTAACACCGGCAAAATTCTATTTTCTTTCGCACGATGGCTGCAAAAGTTCGCGTCGCGACGCTTTTATTCGAGCGTTTCACCAACGGTGCCGATATTCGTGGTTTTACTATGGCACCTTGCGTTAAAAACGGCTCCGAATCCCATAGGTGACACCGGTCTAGCGACGTTCCAACCACCCGCGGTGATTATTTTCGTTAACTGTCGCGGTTAGCCCGCGAACGCGGCCCCCATTAAATGCCTTCGACCAAAATGTCCTCCGCCACTGTCTGTCCACCCTTGATTGTCCATTTTGCGCTTGAGCCGCGTTAATATGGAACGAGTACGATGTGAGAAAATGAAATATTTCCCTGCATAGGAATATTTTATTCTTGGCATTCTGAAAAGTACGTGATTGCAATATGATTAAAAGGACGGTTGCCATTGGAATTTAATTAGTAGAGATTAGAAGACTTGAACAGAACGGATAGAATTAATGCTAATTTCTAAAAATTAGTACAAATAAAATAAATTATTTAGTTCTAATTATTGCAATTATTTAGTATAAATAAGTAAAATAAATTAAATTAGTAGAAATGAAATAAATTATTATAGAATTATATAAGATAAGCATAGAATTAAAAGTAATGAAGAAAGATAAAAATATTTTAAAATAGGATTGTAATAGAACGTTAAAAGGGAAATTTTTGAAAACGTTGAATCTACAGGGAGTAACTATCTTTCGTAAATGTGTTTGAACAAATACTGCTACTGCAGGATGTGGAATCATTTTACTAGTTGTATATGTGGTTCTGGCATTATAGAAAATTTTCAGTCGATAAAATTGAACAAAAGCTTACTTTAATTCAGTTTAATTAGTCGGATTACTTTAATTCGGATTAATTAGTCATTGTTCGTAGATGTGATTACGTAAGATGAATTTTGATACGACGTCTCTGGGCACGTGGCCCGATATTAATAAGAAAAAGTTGAGGCGGTTTAAATTTCCAAACTTTCGAAGCATATATCTTTCTCGCACACTTTAGCTACACTGCATTAAATCTCGAGCAGGGTACTTCTTCTGCTGTAAGCTAGTTTTTGAAACATGTTGCACCACTAAAATCTCTAAAGTGATTCCTGAAATATCTCGTATATCCTGTGCTGTTAATCATCCACCCTAAGAAATCGCAGAATTTATTTCTAAATATCCTACGTAAAAGAAACACCGGCTAACTTCCTCTAAAACTCGATACGATACATTCTATTTCTATTCTTCTATATTTCAATTATTATAGTTTGCATCTGCGATAAGTAGATATTTTTTATATATCCAAAATATACTTCGCTAACGTTTATTTCCTAAACTCGAAGCGAAGTATCATAATTATCGCAAATTTTACGTAAATTATGTAGTGGACGAGGGGCCTAGGGGGTATCGGGCGAATTATAAACAAGCGGTTGCGGAACATGTGCGTGGTGGGGCTAAGACAAAAGACGCGAGGCTAAGACAAAAGACAAGGGGTTGCTAAGGGACAAAAACGAATTAACAACCATTGTGAGTTGAGAAGCCAGAGGGTGCGAATTGCGTTGTCGAGAGAGTGTGGTCCGCGTGAGAGAGAGAGAGAGAGAGCGTTGGATCCGTGGTGACGAAAGTTGCAAATTAACTATCTAGCTGTGTTAATTATAATACGTTATTGTGATTAGTTCACGTTAAACAACCATCGTTTCCTGTTTAACCAACATCTGTTTAATCCATTTATTGTAAATAAACTAATTGTAGTAAAGATCTTACAATTATTATTCACAATTGTTATTCAAATTATTATATTGGTCTCACCAAACGTCGGAATCGCTGAAAATCTCGTTTGAAGCGTCCTCCGTAACCATTACCCCGAAAATCTTATGCAACGAGTGAACCACCAATTCATGAACTTCTATCACGGAGACTGATGGCTTAGTATACTCCTAAAGGGTTGATTTATAGCGTGACCTGTAGCGTCGCCTGGCGAACTTTCAAATTCCCTCCGATGGCTTGCAACATGTTCCAGAGTGCAACGTGAATCACTCAGGCCACCCAGTAGCAACTCGCTCGTTTTTCCTTGCTGCAGTTTAACCAGCCAACTTCCACCACGCAATTAGACAATTCCATCAACCTTGTAACCACTTTCTAAGCGGCCCTGGAAAGTTAGCACGCGCGGCTCGCGTAAATTACACGCGTCTGTCTCGTGACGTGGCGATCCCTGACAGATTCGTAATTCACCCAGCGGACACGTAACTTGTAGGTCAGCGGCTCGACCCTGCCACGCGTTGTATTTGTTCAAACGTCAGCAATAACCAGTTTCGAGCTAGATTACTACCACGCAAACGCGATTTTCCTCTTGCTTTTACCATTTTCAATCTTTCATAGACGTCTCGGTCGTTCGTTTCAATTTCGTTTAAATACGATCGAGAACTTCTCGTTTCTAGGACAAAGGAAAACTCGGAGTTCGTGCCCGCATCTTCCGAGGGAACATACCCCATGTGTAAATCGTTGATTTCAATGAAACTTACGAGCGATGTAGTTCCTGGAAAAATAGCTCACGCGTGTACCTTTTTCAACGTGCTCGCATTCGAACGGGAGAAAACAGCTTCCAAAATTGGAAACACATTTCACGGAATATCTCGGGAAATATTAGGTTTGAAGAGTTGTTCAAATGTTTGTCGTTTAACGAAGAATCGGCAATGTTCTCCTACTACCAGTAATTGACGCATCGCATACTATTCATCGCAGAGAAACTATTCGTGCTGTTTGCCTTTTTATCATTGTACGAGCCATCTTCGACCCAAACTGGTTAGCTCCACATTTTTAAATTTCTGAAATTTTGATACCAAAGTACTTGATCGATTCTTGTCCTATATAAACTATCATCGATCTTGTCTATTTTCTGTTCCGTGCAGTTACCCGATCTGGCAAATAAGCGGTTCGTGTATCGTATTTTATTTCATTAAACGTTACGTCAGTTTCACGTAAGAAGACACTTGCGATCCCTCGTGAAGCAGCCTGTCCCACGTGTACGTATTTATCGTATCATCTTCTACGATAAGTATTTACCTTGATGAGCCAATTTAGGTCAGCGTTTCGATTACTACCGCGAGTCATACTCATCCACGGTGACACAGTGTGAAACGACGAAAAGACGTGCTGGAAAGCGAGCAACATTTGCATGCTAACGATGCGCGTCAAGGATGCGTTCGGAATATTCGCGGTGAAGGCGAGATAATGGGATTAGCGGCACCGTAATGGTGGTACTGGATGCGCGCGAAGTTATGCCCGTATATGTGTAGCCGAAGTCGATGGGGAATTGAATTCGTTGGAATCGCGTGTTCGAGCGCCATTCGATTTATTGTAATCGCGTTGTTGCCTCCCGTGGAACAATCTGTGACGGTGTACTTATGTGTCGAATACCATCGAAATGGGGGTGTTTCCGTGGATTTTGGTTCATCGGCTTGTTCGATTGTGAATATTTATATACGGTATATTAAATATTCTACATTATTTTATTTTATATATATTTACATTATATACAATATGTGTGGGTATTTTAGGGGAGAAATTTGCTGGATGAATTGGTAGGAATCGAGGTATTTAGGGTAAGAAACGGGGTATCTGAGATAGGAATCGTACGTTTGTTAAGTTATATTTGTATTTTATTTATTCTATTACGCTTATTATTATATTATAATATTATACTTCTTTTATTTACCAATGGAAATTTATTTTAATATTCTTGTTACCAAAGGTTTTGCTACTGAATATTCTTCATTATTGTACTTATTGTTATTGTTTAAAGTTGTTATTATATAGTTTTTATGATCTCAGAACATGGAGTTTCTTTTGTAAGATAATAATAGATCAATAAATATACAAATATTCTACTATTACGTATTTTTTAAAGACCAGTCATTTTGGCTGGCTTTGGTAGAGATAGCTACGTCGTATATGCCAGTAGTTCTAGTGTTAAGTTTAGTAGATTTAAGCGTCGTAGATTAACAGATTAACGTATGACGAACTTATGAGGTTTTTGGAGGTTGAAAGGGAAGATTTTCTTTATACGTAGGGAAATTTATTCTTTGATAAAAATTTCTGGTAAGTAAGTGATATATAGATCAATGTAAAATTGTTAAAATTGTGGGTTTGGCGGTCGAAAAGGGAGGTTTAGCGTATGATAGTTCGACAAATGTACTGCTTTATGTTATATGTTGGGATTATAACAGATCATCGTACGCGTAGTCGAGATTGAAAAAAAAATTGATTTAAATATTCCAAAGGATTTTTCGCTTAAGAAGATTATAAAATAATTGTCATATCTTCGAGCGATTGATTATTTATTTGCGCAAATATGAGATATGTTGTAGATATTTCTTAATCTTTATAACGTAGACGGAAAACCATGGCGATGTAAACTGAGCAGCACTCTCACCTTTCCTCCTCCGAGTTCTTAATCGAAAGCCGCAACTCGGTGAAACTTTGAATTGAATCGGACTACTAGTTGCGAATCTACGCTGCTGAATGCTTGATACTAGCTACGCGATAACGCGCGTTACAGCATCGTATGTTGGGCCGACAAACAGGGATTATTATTCGGAAGAATTTATCGCCGCGTTCGTCCAAATTAGAGTTTCACGGCGAACAAACGACTTCGACAAACGAAAATTAAAGCGGCTAGATGTGACAAATGATTGTATCTGGAAATTACAAATTCTTTGAAAATTTAGATACTCGGTGCTTTATTTTCTGCAACAGTAAGTTCACACAGAAGAGAAGAAACAACCCCGAACCTCGTAACCTTCTCGTTCGATAAATTGATCGCCCAAAGAAAGAAATCCATCCAGTTTTCGGTACAAAGTCGCCTAATTTTTCTTTCAAAATATCTTCCACGAAAGAGAGAAACAAAGTACGAGATATCAAATTTCCAAGCGTATTTCCCTTGAATCGTCCAGCACAAAAGAATGCTGCACGCCATTATACCACGATTCAGTTCCTCTTCTCCGCCTTATATACCCTTCAAAGTTCCTTTAACCCAACAAAGAGCAAGAAAAGTCAAAAAATCAAATTCCCAACATATTTCCCACCAAATCGTCCAGCACAAAAGAATGCAAGCCACTATACCGCGATTCTCCTCCTTTTCTCCGCCATAAACACCCTTCGAAAATTCCTTCAACCCACAAAGAAGAGCAAAAACTAACAAAACCACCCTCTCGCCCGATCCAAAAGCATCGCCGCGTGATTTACATGTTTGCGGCGTTGTTCTCGCTAGGAGAGGGATTCCTCGCGAACCTTCCACCACTGCATCAATGTTTTCTCAGAACGTTTACAGCATCACAGACTACTAGATTGTTTGCCAACGTCCAAACAGCGGTTGCGTGCACGGGGTGTCTTCACCCTATTGCACGTCCTTGTATATGCGTATGTTTGTATTTCACGTACGTATGTGTACGTGTGTGTGTGTTAACTTTGCACGAGAGTCCGGAAGATTCATCGGCTAAAGTGCATTCTTAATACCCGGAAAAAGGGACTCTCTGCTTCCTCCCTTATTTATTTACGAGCCCAGTTCCTCTTTCTCCCTCTCTCGTCTTCCGCGAGCAGCGCTAATGTAACGAGAGGAATCGAGCACAACGGATTTATGCGGCCGCTGGTTTGCTAGGATAAGGGTTCGTGCGGTGTATCGCAGAGGAAAAGTGTACGGAGAAGTTGCTGTAATCCACGTATCGGGATTTGGTCGTTTTGGTTAGTAATTGCAGTGCTTGGGAAAGTTGTACGTCGGTGATCCTGTGTTTAGAAGTGAATTAAAAGGGAATTTAGATTGCCTCGGGAAAGTATCCGGACGTTTACTGCGGAGAGAATATTTACGGATATATTATGTGCGTTGCGTGAAAGTTCTCTAAATTTTCCGAAGATTATATGGAAGCGTTACATCGTGATAGTATTGGCAAATCGGGAACACAATCTGAAAGTGGATATGTAAGTTATAAAAGGTTCGCTGTAATCATACCCTTAGGGAAGAATATCGATACACAGCGTGTGAATAGCGGAGTTTTATTTTTTATTATATTACTATTTTTCAAGCAAGATATCGACATAGGATTCTGACGCAATTTCAACGATAAAAGCGTAAGAGAATTGCGAAACATAGGTGTAGAAAAGAAGTAATCGTTAAGAACGGTGAAAGAGCGTAGTTCAATTAGAAAATACGGTGCAAACACGAAAAAGAAGTTGGCGCCATAAAAAGATATTCGATAAATAAAAACAATTCAGCAAGTAAGGGGAAACGGTGAAACGTATTAAAGAGGAAAGAAATTCCTGCGATAAAAGATGGAATTAAATGTACAGAGGATATCAGAAACCTACAACTTCGGCAGATAAATTTACCAAGCGATAAAACTTCGATACATCGTACGAAAAGCAACTTTCTCGATCATTCAACGGCCTCGCAACAATCCCCTAACTATACCCGAAAATTCATGCTCCAACAACTCATCTCAAGTTGGCTTTTACTCTCGGAAACATTCGTTTTATGTGTGTTTTCATTGCACGCGCAAAAGTCGTGTTCTAACTCGGGAAGAAGAGGTCCAGAGTAACAATGGCTGCCGTGCTATGATCGATGACAGCAAAGGTACAGGAATAAACGCTGTGTAGCCGCGTGTTTGCGAATAGTGGAGCGTCGTCATGCACCTTTGCACAAGGGAATGCACAAACAGGACGAACGACGTTGTACAAACTTGACAATTCCGACCTGTAACGCTGCCTCTCATTAGCAACTTATAAAACATTGTTTTATTCTCGTTGAGAGCAAAATTCAGCTAACGATAATCTAACTCTCATATTTTTCCTAAATATTTATTTTGCACGTATCGATTGAAGGACTCGACGTCACTGTGTAAATAACTGTAAATAAACGGAAAGATAATAAATCTTAGATAATAAATATACAAAAGACTATATAAATGGTTAATACTGTTGAGAATTATGGATGTTAATTGCCGAAATACAAGTAAATGAACACTATGGTTACACTTAGAATTCATATTAATATAGTTTTAGATTTATTTAATAAACGATTTCCAGGATCTTCGTCGATAAACATTTGCACGCGTCTCAGCACTCTCTTTGTCTCACTATCTTTCATACCACACTGCCAACGGAACAGTTACATTCATCTGTTTTTCGAAACACACATACTTCTACACACTCATATTCACATACGTGTGTCACTACTACGCGGCCAATCTAGTCTAGCACACAAAATTATACATATCTCGATAAATACAATCTCTCAAAATCATTTAGAAACTTCTGTAATAAATACGAATGTCTAGGAGAGCAACTAAATAATCTACGACACAGCCAACTATGAAATTGAAAAGATGTTGAACGATCGGTTACATGGAAAAATCGCAACATATAACGACTTGGAGGATGGAGGATCAAGTTTCGAGATGGATGGTATATGGAGGTTGTGAAGGGCTTTGAAAACGTCGCTGGAGTTACGTGACGCCCCTGCAGGAAAGTTGGCGAACGGGGTAGACCGTATATTCGCGATAAAACGTCGAAAGTTAACGAGTGGTCCTGTGTTTCAATGACCGGTCCATTACTGTTGAACGATCGTACGTTGGGTAAACGTCGCCCGTTTCCCTTATTTCGTGACGTAAAGCCGCGGGAAATTGGGTGAACGCGATGGAAACGTTGCGCTTCCGGCGATCGATCGTAAAACTTTCGAATTAATTTCTCTTCGAGAACGCGTATACAATGCATTCGCAGAAAAAAGGAAAAGGGAACAATATGTAAAAATGAAGCGGCTGGAAAATTGTCAAATCTTTTAAATTTAAGATAATTAAGGATATATAAAGAGAAGAAATTTAATTTAGAGGGTGGGAATTTAAATTGTCATAGAAAATTAAGTTAGGTTTGTTTTAAAATTCGCAGGTGCTTTGTTGACGTTTAAATTCTACTGGCAAGTTAAATGAAATTTTTACAGAGTTTAAAGCGTGCTTGTGATTTATGTATATATAAGCCGAGGAATATTGCGAATAATATCTGAAAATTCTATAGGGTGCGGCTAAGAGTTATAAAAATCCCACTTTAATTCTTGATGAATAAGTACAGTGAATAGAGGGTGTAATATAAAACCGTCGAAAATTCATGTATCCAAGATATAGAGCACAGGAGTAAATGGGAGGTCAAAAGTGGTTTGTGTCGTAACTGTAGGTAAGATGTTCTTCTGCAACCCTCAAAGATCCTGGTTTTCCTTTGAGCGTATTATAACATATTTAACGTGGGTGAGATTAAAGATTAAACCATCAATTTAAAGAATAGCCCATTACGTAACAGTTATAATTTCAAACTCTAGAGACGCGCCCAAACGACAAAAGCAAATAAATAAGAAAGTAACAGATATCGTTAATAAATACAAACGTTACGTATTCCTTTAAAAATATCCCTCAAGGAACGAAGAAAACTTCAGCTGCTCGAGAAGAATTCATTAATGCGAGAAGGCACATAAATCTTACAGCAGCGCTTACAACAACAACCTTATGAATTGAAACTCTAATGAAACTGAATAAATTTAAAGACTTTAAAGACTAAAGAATTTAAATAATTTCCATACAGAATAGAAAATCCTCGGATACTCTCAAAATCTTACTAATCCATCGAACCATTTCAAGGATGTTTCTCGTTAAATTCTTTCGAACAAATGACTAAATTGTCCGAATTCGCGAGACCACGATATATCCAAAAATATATGACAAACAAAAAGAGAACTCTAGGTATTACAAAAAGTATACGTGCTATTGATTCGTCAACTATTAACATCCCTTATTTTTCTGTCATTTTCCAATCTTGCAAAACAGAAACCAGAATACCACAACGTATTTCAAAAGTAGCATGTTACGGCTGGAATTTCATCGTCCATTAAGTCGAACTTGCTGAAAGCGGATTACTCGAAGCATGGCTCGTTCGAGCGTAATTGCTAGGCGGTAGGTCGCGTGTTTCTCCGCACATTTTTCGCTATGGGAGAAAGAAACATGGCGGAGCAGCAGCGTCTAGGATAGCCAGCGAGTTCCTCGCGGCAGTTAAGATGACAGATCGAAGGGAATCGAGTTCGCTCGTGTGCAACGGCGAGCCAGAAAACAAGTAGAGTGGAAAGCGGGCCGCAATTGCGCCGGTCCCATCGTGATTTAATGCAACGCGACTGGCAACGATCTTATCTGGCCGAAAGGTCGACCCATCCCAAGGGAAAGCATCGCCGGATTGCGACTCGAGAGAATTCGGGAACGTTCGATCCACCTAGTCGATAAATTATTCCGTCGTCAACTTTCGTCGAGTCGTTCCTTCGTTTCTTTACTATTTGCAGCACGCGAATACGGTAGAAAGCCCTATAACAGGAAATACGTTTCTCCTTGTACGAATTCGCTGCACTTGAAACATGTCCATTCGGAAGACCCTTTAAACTATCAAATATGTCACGGACTTCCAATTGATCCTATTAATCCAAGCAATCTCGCAATGTATCGTGATTCCCATTAAATCGAGGTATTTTCTAGATTTCGAATTCTCTAAAATCCCTGGCATTTGAAAGCTATCTGTTTTTGGGAACGTTGGCCCCAAACGTTGGACGGTAAACCGCAGGGAAGAGAAGAACAGCAGGATATTTGGACACAGTAGAGTCTGAGAATAACGTTGAACGTAGAATGAATCTAGACATTTGCCTTAGGACAACAATTTTCTAACGAGTGACGAAATTTGTTCCATTCGACGAAACTGAAGCAAGCACTCGTGAAACGGAAGATTCGCCTGGCCGGCAGGATTTGATTCGAAGATAAACGAGTGGAAGTAATCCGTGCAAAAATATAACCATAACGGTGGAGTCGTGAAGACCGAAACAGGGGACAGCCTGCTTTGAAATATTCATTAAACCTTTCATTACTTTGATGAAACAATGTTTCGTGGCAGGAGACGTAGCCTTCCCTTGATTACAACCGAGTCGGAATAATTTAATAAACGTAATGTCGCTCTAATCCCGCGCAATCACGATTTACAGACGCGCGTGGGCCCTCGAGGCAAGGTTGATCTAGCAAGAAAGCCATGGGGCTATAGGTCGATTCACATACAGGTACTTAGGTAAAGTATCGGTCGTAAATATTAGGATATCTATTGATATTTAGCATAAATTAAATAGATTTTTCTGATTGTATTTTCTAGCTATCTCATTGTATATCTATTATTTTGATAGCATCACATGTTCTTCATAGTGCAGGATATTATACTTATGGCTGGCTGTGTATATAGCGATGGGATCTGAAACTACAGCTGTGCCAATTAAATTACATTGTGATTTATATATTTTCAATATAATTTAATTATACGCTATAATTAAATTACTATACAAATTATGTAATTCAAATTTTTCTATCGATCCAATTGCTAATTACTGACTGCAATTGAATTACAATGCAAATAAAGCACAATGTAATTGAATTACATCTGGGAACTCTGAAAAAGAGAGATAAATATTTTATAAATATTTAAATTTTTCATGTCTATGTATATGCCATTTGTAATTCATACTCGATTCCATCTCGTGTTTATGTCTTTCAATTACATTATTCGATTGCACTTTGATATGGTACTTCAATTGCAATTACCAATTCCATTGTAATGTAATTGAGCGAGAGGTCTGAATTACGAATTACATGTAATTCGCATTACGAATGCGATGTAATTCAATTACTTTGTAATTATAATTTATGCAATAATTCGATTGTAATTCCGCGCAACTCTGTCTGGAACATTTCGAGTCGCTTCGAATCGCAAAGTACTGTACATGTGGCGACAAATTCGGGTCGTTTCGAACATAGTTCGAAGCTTAAAACTCTTGAAAGTCTCGATAGACTCGCTAGACTCAATGACCAGACTTTAACTTAAATATCATTTGTCTGCGATTTATAGGTCTCAACAAGAAATTGTTATCTTTGACGGAACGTGCCACGATATATATTAGCAGCTGCGATATTAGCGCGATAAATATTTACGGATCAAATATTTGACCGAGCTTCCATAGAAGTTAGAAAAATGGTGAAATAAATGGCCTTGTGTAAATAACGTTGTGTAAAAACGTCTAGGTACCTTTTCTACCGAAACGTTGGCCTTATGTGCTTCTGTGTGGTTGCTACGTGGATGTATAGCGAGATTTAGTGTCGAACAATTGAAATAGGTACGATAAATGAGAAAATATTTGACTTTGAAGTTAATTAGTTATGTTAATTGGATTGTGTTTCTGCGATTGTATTTCGCGGTATAATGGAATTTGCAGGAATGATTCCGTGCATTTCACATTGTTGACATCGAATTAACAAACATTTCAATGCTGTTATTGTTAGAACATATATAGTAGGATGTAGAATTCGTTAAATTGTTTCGTTCTTCCTTCCATTATTCGTCCTTATGTTCCAAGTAGAAAGAAGTATTTGTTAAATGAATCTCACGTGCCTTTTAGAATTTTGCTAGAACCGAAAAAATAATACCTCAAATTCTCGAATTCTAATATCTTTTAAGATTCTCTCAAAATTCGAAATTCTTCAGATACCCAAAAATTTCATAAAATTCGCAAATTTCCTCTGGAAATTCCTTAAATCCCATCGCGAGACGAATTGGTACCGGGCACGGGGACACCCACAGACTTCCGGTCGTGGTTGAACCGTTTAATTTCCCTCTAACCAGTCGTCCTCAATTCGAGGACGACCTAGAGTAATTTTGCGACAGTAGCAGGTCAAGTTGAACTGGTAGATAAACTCGATTGATCGCGTTAGAAGCTCGTTGCTATTTCTGCGGCAACCTTGGGTCGCGGTTACATAATTTATGTAAAAGACCAAGCGATCGCCAACGATTTTCACATGCTTTACAGTCGTTGAACACGATTTGTGCTAACGTGAATGGCCCGATTTGAAAAAGCGTCGCTTTCAGTCGACGCTCGATCGCGGGTCGATAAGGCGCGTTCATCGTCTATTTCCGTTTTACGTAATACTGTCCCAGTTTTGTCTTTGATGGGTCTCTTTTGTACGGAAATTCTGCGTTAGTTTCAGTTTACTTGATAGTTCGCGTTTGTTGTGGGCTGATGAAGGATGGCAGAATGGTTTAGTGTGCCTGTGGTCGATGGCATCTTGATAAGGTGTGAGCGTAATCGAATTTGGAAATCGAGTAAATTGTGTGCAAGCAACAAAACTCGAATGTTCAGTCAGTTTAGTCGTGTTTTGTGGAACATTTGTAAATTTTTCTTATTCATTTCGATTATTAGAATTAATAGAGCTTACGGAATTCGTGAATTCTCTTGTTATATTTCGGTACTGTAATTGAAGGATACGAGATTTAGGAACTTTTGGATCCAATTTTACCTACGACCATTGGACAGTACGGAATTTTTATATTTCCTATCAATTTTAGCTACTGCAATTGAAAGTTACAAAATGTCTAAACTGTTTTATTAATCTTCACTACTGTGATTCGAATTGCAAGCAATCTTTGACTGAAAATTAACAACATTGTTCCTGAGAGTAGAACGAATAGTAACTGTGATTTATGGATTGCATATTTTTAAATTAATTAAAGACTTGTGGATATCCCTATTGAATCTAATTATGTCACAGCGTGTACCACGATTAATTCTGTTGCAACGCACAATCTAATATCTTTATAGTCTAAATTTTACGGCAATAAATCATACGATTTTGATTGATTAAAAAGACTAGAAATTCTCAGGATCCCGATGCTTGTCGCTATAATGACAATCTCCCGTGCTATTCCCTTTTATTCAATTCAGCTGAATTCAGGAAGTTATAAACAACAATTACGAATCTCCAAAATGCATGCTTATAAACCTGTGGTATATAATAGATGAAATCCGTTAGTATCGTTTTGTCTGTACAAAATGTAATTGGCTGTAACACTGAAAACTCTGCCAAACAAGTAGTATAACATGTACATGTATATACATCAATTAACGTAGATTCCGGCAGTGTTTGTCACACTTACGCGATATACCGTGGAACACGACAATTTCCAGTCATATTTGTACCCGACAATTAGAACTAAACTCGGCGAACAATAATCTAACCAGGTGAAATAACCTAAAATTGAACCCACAAAGTTGTGCCACACAGAGGACCATGGTGACTCTGATCAATCGGTGTTTGTCGTGCATACATATGTACATGGGATATGTGCATTTCTCTTGGTATTTGTGCTTGACAATCAGAGCTGAAGTAACATTTGTGTCGGGCAGGTAGAAACAGGCGAAAATTGGTAAATCATCGCGTAATGCGTAACACGAGGCACAGTACGTCGCGTTCATATCAACATACAAATTATTAAATTCTATAAATTCTTTAAAACCTCATCGTAGATTTATAATATCGTGCGTGTTATTATACAAATACTTTAACAATTCTCTTTGTACGTTTCTACGTACATTACAAATTTCTTCGTATGCCTTTAGCCGAGATTCAAGTTCCTGGCGGCCCATATTCCTGTCAATTTCCTAGAATATTGATAGATTTTACGACCTACATATATCGTAGTTATGTATGTACAAGCATATCCAGTACAACAATGGAATATTGGTTTGCCGCAGTGCCTGCTATGGCATTATTTTTACATCCTGAAATCCCGCTTGTAAACAGTAATGTAAAAATATCATATACGAAGGATTCAGCGGGAAAGATACTTTTTCCAAAAAGGAAAATAGACATGAACATCGTATCTATCTAGTTTCTGCAATAATCCAGTCAACCATTCCCCATTCTCCGATGGCCAGAGAATTTCTAAGGCGTCGTAAGTAGGTACAAGGCTTTATTTTAATATATTCTTAATATTTGTCAAATATTAAAATTATTTCCGATTAAAAATTGTCTCACTTTTTCTCCCGCGCACGTGATATTTCATTAAAAAAAGAATCTAGAAGATTGCAGGTACTATACGTAACAGAGCCCGTGCATTATAATCTATCGATTAGGATATCCATTAGGATATCCCTAGGAGACGAATATAATGCACATATATCGGGCTAAGTGGACTCTTTTTCACTACGAACGAAAATTGGGATCGAAGTGATTGCTCTTGGTCCATGCCAGAAACAGGCTAAAATTGGTTAAAATTGCTTGAATTACGGAACGCGGTTTCGATCACGATAGACTGAGCTGAACTCGATTAGCGAGTGGGCTGAAGTGGAGCATGAACTGGACCGGTGTTCCACTTCGTGAGTGTTTGAAATTTGCGCGCACCGGAGGATCAATCGAACGGGAAAAATCACGACGTCGAGATATCGAGTGTCAGCAGCTTGCTCGTTCCACGTTCCAGTTAATTTTTCCTAGTAGATACAAGTAACATTTTTTATTGTCGGTTTACTGTTTCTTTTTTTTTCTTTCTTTTTTAACTACACATTTATCACACATAAGCGAATTTGAACGTCCAATTTGAATATTCAGATATCAATCGTGATGAAAAAGATCTCTCGAGATTGACAATAAGCACTTGCATACATCAATTACCCAACGCTTAGCTACTGGATTCCTTAATGAATTTTTAAGAACTTTTTAATGAATCTTACGATCTGACGGTCGCATATAACCTAATACGTACTATTTTAATGCATCTTTAATATTTCAAATTCAATTAATATCATCAAACTCATCGTGTCAAAAATCATCTACTACCTTTCCCAATCAAAATTTTGCTATTTCTATGTACCAACTTTTCTTGCGATTCTCGTGTAAGTATTATCGCGTTACTAAATCAAGAAGATTAGATTATATAGATAATACGTGCGTTATAATCTATCAATTAGGATATATCCGTCGGTACATCTCTGTGAGACGAGTTATTTTTAACTTGAAGAATTTGTTACTAAACTAGATCTTCCGGCGATTTTCTAGGAACATTAATTTTTATCATCATCAGTTTCAATGATGAAAACTAACTCCTGTAACGATCGTTAAACAACCATCTAAATTCCATTCTAACCGCGAAACCAAAGGAAGCCCCATTGGAGAATCCAACCGACAACTGAAAGTCATCCTGTTAAATTCTGGAAACGATCTCACGAGCAAAATAGAGGGAAGCCAGTCTATTCGAAGGGTTCGTGTCACTGAACACGAAAGATCGCGTGCACCAGGAAAAATGCAAAAATTAATCGAGAGATGGGCTAAAGTACCAGAGTGTAAGCTCGAGGCAAATCGAAACACGTTGAGTGGAAATTGTCGGATGAGGTTTTCCAACGTGCAGACCGCTCGTTTATTTAATCGCTCATTCGCGCGATCAATTATCGGCCACCGTCCCCCGATTAATCATCATCGTTCATTGCGAAAATCGCCGAGGGATGATGAAACACTGGCAAAGGTAAACGATTGTACAAAATTTCAGGGGAAAATGCTTTCGCGCGTGCAGAGGAAAAAATGTCGAATAAAAAAGAAGGAATTCGTACATAAATTTTTCATTGTGATATATCCGTAGAGTATTTTATAATTGCGCTCCAGGGTTTATGCGTACTTTTGTCCAATTGTCCTACAAAGAACGTATTTAGTGATTGTGATCATTCAGATGACTATTTAAAGAGTGCGAATGTAAATGAAACGAGTTAGAAATTTTCAAAACAATAACACCGCTTCTAGAAAAAATTAAGGAACTCGTAAAAGCGTTTGAAAAATTCTGACGAATATTTCCAACTAGCCGGATCCTCAAAATTTCCGACAGCTAGGAAATTCCTAAATCAAACAAGTCCTAAAACTAAAACTGCCCGCGAACCGGGTCACGTCCAACTTCCGCAAGCCTCCCAATTCCCATCGGTAATCGTGGTTTCGCGAGGTATCAATTTATGTTCCTATAAATCATCCATCTACCTGATGCATTCGAAATACTTTGAAAAGCTTCGAAAAAATTACAAGCTATATTTAAGGAGAAAAGTATAAATAAAATTAAATTCTTTAAAAGAATCCTTCTTTTCACATAGAACGGTCATACAGGGAAAGTTTCTATATCTAATCTTCGTTTTTGGAGGGAATTCTATGTAAACGTGATTTCTGTTCGCAAAACTTTTTGCTAAAAATATAGACGAGTTTTCTCACAGAAATTCTCCCGCGAATATAATCTCCATCCATTCGTTGAAATTGATAAATTAATTAGTTATTCTTGCAAGTAATTTCGACAAACATTTTCTTCGTGCATTCAGAGTAAGTAGTAGGACGATTTCGAATAACTCGGAATTTGTTGTCCGAAGATTCGGAACATTCAACAACCTACCAGGGGCATTTATTAATTCTTCGAATAATTCTTTAATTAAAATATTCGAACGATTCGGAGGTTCGTTAAAATATTTAGTGTTATAATTTTTAATTTTCGCATTCACTCATTTATAATGGATGAAAGAAAAACACGGAAAGAGTTGGTTTAAAATTGGAAATTATTTAGCCTTTGTGCACGATCACGATTTTGATTTGCGGTTGTCGTCGTTTCGACTAAAGCATTTCGGCGCTGCAAAGGCCTCGTGACAGAAAGTCGATAGGAACGTTGCTGAAAATTAATGAGCCAATCGTGTGTATCCCCACGCTGCTCGAGTTGCTGGCATAATTAATGATCCCGTTATTTGTAGTTTCTTCGGTTCTCATTGAACTCCCGTCGGTTTTCCCAGATCGATCCTGGTTCTTTCGATGAAATCGATCGATTAAATTAGCACGTTGCTTGCCACGATAGTCGTCGGTGTTTGGCGTTGCTGTATCTTTTAGAGTGATTAAAATAACATAAATTTCGTGGACTAGAAGATTCGTAACAATGTTAATGACTAGTATAACATTTTGCAAAAATTGAATTGGCGCGGTATATTTCAACCTATCGTGACTCGCAAGGAAAAAATATATCAAATTGGCATGGCAGTCAACGTGTTAACAGAATTTATTTGACAAATATTGAATGAAAAATTGTATGGTTAAAGTCACACGGCAGCTAAATTGATCGATCAACTTCATCGAGGTTAATCGTTTAATCCGCGAAAAAATTGACGCTGCAACTGTTAACAGTTAAAGTATAAAATTTCTTACAGAAAGCTTAGCGATACTCGCGCGACTCTCTACGAACTTTTAAGTTATAGAAAAAGTTACAACTCCTATGATCGATTTAATTTGCTGGAGTTTTGAAATTACCATGTGATAATGACAGGTTTATATAGAAAACACTCGGTGGTTTTAGAAGCGTTCATTTTAGAAGCGACCATAGATCGGTTTGCCCTCTGTTCCTCATGAATTGCTAAACTTCGCCAAAGTCGTAACTTCGCTCTAGCGGTTACTTTCCGAAAGTATTATTCATCGTCTTGCTCACCTTCTATATTAAAGTCCGCTGACCAAAATCCTAGCGTCTGCAGACTTTAAAGTAGAAAAGTATCGAGAAATTCTTTGTTTGTTTAAAGCCTCTAGCAACTGAGAAGTTTTACCATGCTCTAAATCGAACGAACTTTCACGTTCTGAAAGGAACGAGTTCCTAGATTTGTGTTCATTTTAAATAACTCGCTCGTATTCAGATGATAAATTAGAATATTTTTGGAATAGTCTAACCCTTTGATTTACAATCTGTCTTTTTAGCAGCTATTTAAACGAGGTATTTTTACTGCCGCGATACCTGTGTGTTGAATAGAAAACAAAATAATTCGCGAACTGAAAAGTAGTTTAAAGCAACTTTTGTTCTAAAAACGTAACAGGCCATTGTTGAATTGAAACTATATGCCGCGTGGGAGTTACGGATATTATCTGCGCGACAAGAAATTCAGATAAACCGTGCAGAATTTCGTGACAGTGAAATACGTCGTATTTGTACAAAAGTATTTACTTACGTGAATGAGTAAACGAAATATTAAGACGTAAATATTTCGTAGAGAGTAACGATGAACAATTCTCTTTTAATATAACACTTCCTCAAACAGTTCTTTAACAACGAACAACGAATCTCTTTTGAGGTAAAATTTTAGAATGACTCGCTTCCTCAGTGACGATCCCCAAACATCTTCGAATCGGTTACAAAAATACCCTGAACCACCTCCAATTTGGAAACTCAAGTGAGATAATTAGCTCCAAATCAACTGAAACATCGTACGCCGATAAGTACCTATTCTAAAAATACGAAAGACCTCCGAAATCTAGAAAAATCTAGGAAAGTATCGTACGTAAACCATAACCGAAGAATGTTCCTCGATGTTTCTAAAACAAACCCAACAAATATTAATCCTATCATGGCAGAACTGTTAAATGTCGCAAACATATTCTTAAAACGCTTACAGATGGTCCAGTTCCGTCAAAAAACTATGCAAATTATTAAAAAAACGATCTCATCACCATCAAAGAATAAAACAGGAGAAGAAGCTCAACATTCGAAAAATAAATCTGAACAATATTAATCTTAGCACGAAAAACAATAGAAAGAAAAAATAACAGAAATCACAAAATATTCTTAAAACCATTAAAAATCATCCACTCACGAAATACCTCGTTTCACTAGAAAAGCTACGTACATTAGCTACTTGAAAAACCTCCGTTGCTATCGAAGAAAGCAAAAGAGAGAATAAAAAGAATATTGTACGTTATTATTCACCGTTTCGAACTCAAAGAACGTGGAAGATCAAAGGAAGAACAAAGGATAACAGAGCATCAGGATAAAAGGAAGAATCCTCGCAAGTTGTAGCAACAGAGAGGAAGAGGCCGGTCGTCACGCGTGAAAGAGCAGTTGGAACGACTTGGACGTGGTCGATTATCAGTGATCAAGCACGTCGCGGTCATTGACGCGTGATGTACGCGGGTGGAGTCGCATTGTTCTTCGTGCAGCCTGGGAGAGGCCTTAATTACGCCGCTCCTCGTACGTCGTGCGTGTACGTTTGATTTGCGTGGCTGGGCGGCCGTTACGTTAATTACGCGCGGACAACTACACGCTCGCATTGGACACGTCGATGCTTCATCCGAACGATGAACTCTCCTCGTTGAGAAACCTCGGTCGAATCGTCTTATCTTTCACTCTCTTTTTACCGATTCGATTTTTCTACCTGATTTCTTTTTTCTTGGCTAGAATTTTTCTGAAATATTTTTGGTATTTTACACGTATACGTGTCACATACATACGTGTATCTAGGATCGTCGTAATAACGTGTATGTTTTAATAAATCCGATGATAGATTTTCTTGTACATTACAAAATACGATAAGAGGAAGAGGAAGAAGAGGAAACATCGATGGAAGAAAATCACGTCGATCTAAAGACACGTTAGAAGAACGAGATGTTTATTAACAAAATGGTAGAGCTAAAGGAAGAAGGTATTTAAAAATACATTTAATACTGTTAATGTCGATTTAACGAAGTATGAAATTTTAATAGAATCGCAACAAGTTTCAGGTAGAAGGATATTTGATACAATAAAATCTCTAACAAGTAAAACATTATATCAAATGCTGCACATACCTCGGCGAACAAAAATAACCTGTCAGATTTATTGCACGCTCGAACAACCACGTAAAACACGGTATGATGAAACATGGCCATTAGACGTTTCAATTTGTTCCATGTTACCCGGCACAGTGTCTCATAATCACGTATTAACGTCGTTATAACGTCACGTGAGCGAAAACATTATGCCGAAAAAGGCGAAACACCAAGGTGAAAAAGCGAAGAAAAGAAATGGGATGAAACAAATAATGGAAGCAGGTGTACCGTGAAATAACCAGGAATTAAAATTCAAGGCTACTGAATGTTAAAAAACTACGTTTCGCATTCGTCGAGTGGTCGAACAAAATGAAACCTGCGCGATTAACGCGACAAAGAGGAGAAAAGAAGAAAGAAGTACGACAATACAACCTGCGACGGTGCACAATTACTCTCTCTCTCTCTCTCTCTCTCTCTGCTCTCGCGCAGAATTCATTTACCAAGGCTGGAGAGGGTGAGAATCGCGCTATACCACCGCAACGAGATCATTTATCAACGAAACAGAACGATCGGTCGTTGCAATAATGAACATCAAACGTGGTGTCACACGTTGGCTCGTGGTCGAGTTAGTCCGAGGCGAGGAAATAGGGCGACAGAGGATGAGGAAGGGTGGATAGACGTTGATTTAAGCAATGTACGCCAGCGTATCTTCATTTTCCTGGAAGTTTGAGTTTCACGCGATTGTCGATGATCGTATCCCCGTGTTAAACATCGTATTGAAGTAGAAAGATCAAAGAAAGAGGCGTATTCGAAGACCACAAGGGATAAACACGGTAAAGCTTCCTCTGACACAGTTAAAAGAAAACGTTAAAACGTCCAGTTAGAATCGAGGATAAAATAGATGAAATTATTGATTCGTTGTCATTTTACGTTTTACAAATAATATAAAAATAAGCATACACAGTATCGTTTTTCTCTAGTTTTCTATTTATATATAGAGTTGATCGATGTGTTTTTTCTCTCAAACGATAGGAAAATATAACGAAGAGATATAATGAATTTTCTACAAATACAGAATGCTATTTTACAAAATATATTACAGCTGCGAACTTGCACCACTGCGATTCTTAACCTCGCAAATGAGAAAATAATTCCGAACGTTGTGCGGGTGGTGTATCTTAACGGGTCGTGATCTTCGTAGTCAAAGATCGATTCGATTCGACTCGACTCCACTCGAGACCATGGGTATATACAGAGGAAGAGACAGAGGCAGAAGGGCTGTGAAACGGGCGAAATCGTCTGGTTTCGACTATGAGCCCCAATAATTCAGAGGCAAATTCTATGGTGGCTCGACAACACTGGCCGAACAAAGACCGCTGCTGGAACGGACAAAGGGATCACCAGGATTGACCCCGGCGAAAGTTCTCGTCTCTGTCTCCTGTTCTCGCCACTCTTCCCTCTTTGCTCCTTTCTAGTCGGTGGCGTGGTTCTCTGTGTCACTATGGCTCTCTGTCTCTCGCTTCGCTTTCCACAAAACGAACCTCTGTCCTCCGCAACTACGTCCCTGTACCTCGTGAACCTGTGGACAAATGAATGCGTCGCAACCGTGGTTGGATTAAAGAGTGAACGATGCTGGAGTGAACCGTTGGAATGGTGCGAGAAGGTCGTTGCGAAAGGCGAGACCGTGGAAAATGCTTTGAGGGTCGAAAATGGTGCTCGATGTTTTCTCTTTTTATGGGCAATTTAATACTTGATGTTTCTTTGGTTTTTAGGACAACGTGGGATTTTCGAAAAGATTCTATCGCAGAATTTCCTATAATGAAATTACAACCGATGGTAGATGTTCATGAGAAAAGTTATTTAGGGTAGCAAGTGGTAGTTTAGGGTTACTTCGGGTTTAGGGTTACTTCGGTTAATTAACCGACGAATATATCAATGTTTACTAAACAAATCTTTGTTCGGTTGTGTTAATCTACTTATAAGATTATTAATGGAAAATCCATTTCTAATTTTGAATATTCTCACGTATTGCATACATTCTTCTACGTGTTTGCACATTTAAATTCACCATAAATTTATAAGTATCCGCAGTACATAAAACACCGTCCCCTATAATGCCGCTTGGCAGAGTCAGGAGCTCGGAAATTTATCGAAGACGATAGTTCCAACAAGACGACCAAAATGTTGAAATACGGGAACGCTATACTTAAAACCGCGCGCAAATTAATGCCTACTAGCTAGCGAGCAATAAAGTGTGGCTTAAATTAAAGCGACTTGAGGGAACCATTCGCTTCTAACTATTCGTCTAGATAGCCTATTCGTGCTAATTATATATTCCATTGCTTTTGCCTTTCTATTCTCCTCTCCGATCCTTTTCGTCTCGAAACGAGTTTTGTTTAATCGATATTCATCCCAGTCACGTCGATTCGATTTTGCTTGCGATTTCCTCTTCTTCTTCTTTTACGCTTTTCAATTTTCATAGAAGCATTTATCGAGAAAAGTAGGAATCGTGGATAAAAAGAAAGCACGATAAGCGAAGACAGGAGGCAGTGGTTCATAAATTACGATTAGTCGAGCTTGCGACGAGATTATCGCAATAACGGGACAATGATCGAACGACGATTCAGTCTAGCGAAACGTAGTTATTTTTCTACCATCGTTGCGTGTTCCTCTCTGTTTATTTCGCGTGAGGCTTTTTTCGTTTACTAATATTCAAAATGCCACTTCGAATCAAGATAATAAAATATTTCAGTTTCTACCTTTTTGTTAAAAAAATCATTCCTGCTTTTATTTCTGAACCAAATACTCTGTCGATATTTAAAGTACCGTAATCGTATCAATTTTAATTATTTTTCTAACTGATAACCTTAATTTTCGATCATCGAATTCAGAAAATCCAGGACAAATATCTTTTTATCGTTTGAAATGTCATCCATAATGTATTAGCTTATTTTAACTAATTCTATTCAATTCATTTTAACCATTAAATTATCCAAGAGAGATCTCTCCGGTTCTATGATTAACAGGAGTTGGTGATCTCTTTTTGCAGACCAGGCCATCATGGACGTTGAGGCAGCGCTGCTGGAGAACTCTCCAACACTGTCGACGATCTCGTCGGATTGCACCGACACCACATATTCCGGCCCCGGCTCGCCCTATTCCCCGGAATCGCCGATCATCGTCACCTCCTCGCACAAGAAGACAAAGGATGACGAGATCACGCCTAGACCGACGCCCAGGCACCCGCTACCGCCCCGGAAGCCCAACTTCCGGATACGACCGCCCTACCTTATGATCTGCATCAGCATCATAGAGGTAACTCGAATAAATTCACTCGTTTGTCCATCTTTCAGAAACTTTATCTATCGATCGATAATTTCATCCTAAATAGACTGTGTAGAATATTTATGCGAATTTATATTTTTAAAGGCACGGATAAAGAATTGAAACTACGTATTTAAAAAAATGTGTTTTACCCTAAACGTTCGAAAGTTAAATAAATTTAAATGAAAAATTTTTGTTTGAAATTAAGTTTAAAATAGTTTGGGTAGCTTGTTTCTCGTGTTTCATATATTCCTGCATTTGCGCGAACGCTTCTTCGTATTTATATTTGTACACCGATATAAATGTAATCCAGCGACTATTCGCAATCTGCTAATAGATTAGAATTTTGAAATATGTGCGTCCGTGAGCGTAACTATGGGACGTTTGTTAGAATGATTTCGAGCTAGAGTAAGGATGTTTGCGAATGAATGGCGAAGTTCGAGAGGAACTCACGATTTCGGTAATTTGATTTGGAAATAGACGTGTTCTTGAATGGTTTGCGAGACTTCGCCGTGATTCATAATTGAGCACTGATTAATGGAAGGTTTTTGGGATGGGTCGTGAACCGTTTGAGCGCAGTGCAATTTACAAATGGAGGTGAAAATTAATTACAAGATAAAGATTGTTTTAATCCAACCGAATGGAAGCCTCGAACGAGAGTCTAAGCGTACATTCGGCGATATTATTTTGCGGAAGTGTGGTTTTTAAGTTCCACTTACTTTTACTCCATCAGGTTTAAATATCCAGCGATCTTCTCGTGTTCTACGTTACATAGTTTGCTGACGAAATATCTGCAACTTTCGCATGTGTTAGAATGATCGTCGCTGTACCGTGAAATTTTCGTTCCCGTTTTCCCACCCTCGACAGCAAACAATTCTACAGAAGCGAGAAATCGGTGAAAAGAGGTCGCGCCTCTATCGACAATTACAAAAGGAAGCTTTCGATCTCTAGCAAAAATAAAGAGTCCTCCGCGTCGATATTATTCCGCGTGACGTCGAATCCGGGAAACCGGATGCTCACCGAAAAACGTATATGCATTGCACGATTCGTCCGAGCTCGAAAAATTTCCCATTAGCCGGGCTAATGCGTCGTTGAGGCTGTTCTGCGACAAGGACGAGACGATGGGAATCTCTCTCAATTATTCGCACGAGTTCACGAAGGAATATCGTACTGGTATTTCAAGAAACTCTAGCTCGACTCGAACGGAGAGGAAAAAATAAAAGAAGGGAAGAGGAACGAAGACGAAGAAGAAAGAGGGGAAAAAATGGAGTCGAGACGTTCCTCAGTCCGTTCTATATCTTTCTTTTTTCGTGCTTCCGCGTTCCTCCGTCGGATTCTTCTCTCTGGCTCGATAATAATTCCAGTGAGCTTATTCGAGCACTTCCGGAAGCTCGCCGGTACGAGCAGCGAACGTGGCGGATAAAATGCGCCGAGTTAAAGCCACCAAGTTAAATGCACCTTTCTTTCCTCGCTCAGTTTCACGCAATAAAACAGAAGTTAACGCTGTCGACGGAGTTAATGAAACGGCGCGAGATCGGCGGCTGAAAAGAATGGCGGCCCGCGATGCGGAGGTCCGATTTCCACGCGATAATCGAGCGGATAACAGCGACAGAACGATTATCTTGCGGGATGTTCTGCAATGGATATCGCGAGCGTCCTGAATTTCACCGTTCAAAATTTTCACACCTGTCGGAAGGAAGCGAATTAATTTACATATTCTGGAAATTTTAGAACGGACGATTCTGTTGCCTTTTAGAAAACGTTCTCGAATAGATACCGGAAATGCTCAGAATTTAGTGTTTTTTAAAGTTTCCAAAATCTTTAGGGGGGGGAAACTTCTGTTGATTAGAGCGATTGAAACTGAGTGTGACTCTTTGAATTGAACTCACATATAACTGCCCTTCCGCTCTTATATACTTACGGAGGAAAGCTCGGTATGGGAGTAGTTTTAGAACGAAGGAAGCTGATTCGTTGTTCATGCTTTTCGTTATGAAAAGTGAGGACAAGGATCCGCGATACCCATTGCAGTAAGCATCCTACCAACGTGACTCATGGAAAAATCCAAATTTCTATTAGGTATTCTTTCTAATGTAATTTCTATTAGGTAAATGTCTGGTTTCTCCCATTATATAATTACCGGCTTTCTCTGTAATTTGTAAGAACGTACAATAGACTTTTTTCTTTTTATTAACGTGGAGGAAATCCGCACGGACACCAGGCCGCTACTGGGGGAAGCGGCGTGGTAGTGCCGGACTCCAACCGACTAAAACCTCCACGATGATCGTTCCGGCTGCGATCGAGAGAGGCCCGGCAATCTTGCGGTACGACCGCTTGTCGAGCGCGTCCGCAACGGCCGAAGAGGAAGAACATAACGACATTTCGTCGTCGAATCTCACCCTCTCGCCCCGCCGCCGCCGCATCTCCGCCGTGTCCCTCCCCACGAAAGTCCCGGGTGAATGTTCATAACGTCGGGTTCCTCCGATCTTCTCTGAGACCCCCCGGTTCGTGTGTCTTCCTCACCAGACGCATGAACGTGACCAGGGATCTGGCGGCCCACCCCCGGACGGCCATGGTTGCTCGGGCCCGCTTTACAACCCGCGGCTGCGCCGTTACTAGGGTATCCCTCCCCTGCACCGTAAACGATTTTTTGGTTCGCCTTGTTATCCATGAATCTTAATATCGCCGGGGTCGTCAACAAAGGTTTCCATCCTGGTGCCACTCACTCTTTCGCACCCTACCCCGATCAAGGCCGGTGCAGGGTGACGGGAAGCCTCACAAGAAGGTGAAGTGAGTAGTCTTGGCAGATATGGGCCCACCAACTTCTCCGAAGTTCTCCGCATCGGATCGGCCATTGGCGGGTACTAGAGGTGTCGATCAGCCACCACCCGACTATAGGAGAACATCAGATTTATCAGGATTTCCCAGGGCGTGGTCCTACGCCCTGAGAACCTGTACCCACCTCGTGCCCCCCACGTACAATAGACCTAAGGACCTTTTAAGTACCAATTATAAACCGAAAATACTTGCAGAATTAAATAATATAATCCTGCAGGTTTATAAGATTCGGTTTATAGTGGGACCTTAGGTTTATTGAGGATCTTTCTATAGGTGCTTGGACCTTGGCGGTCAGACAATGAAGGACATCGCGCGGACCTTTTCACGCGACGTAACACAGTTATTGTCTGAATAAATTTGGTCTTTTAAGACTCTCAAGATAAATCTCTGCCTGTTCCTTCACATCATTAGTCTCAGTTGTGAAGTTTGATAATTCGATATTGATAGTAGTCGTAAACACAGTGGCTAATGGGCTTTTTTAAGTCAATATCTAAGAGAAAGATAAGAGATATTTCTTGGTTGTAAAAAAGATAAGTAGAAAGTATCATGGGAATATTTAAAGTCATAACAGTTGGTCCAAGTTAGTCAACTTCATGACAAAAGATACAAGATTAATCTTGAATAAGAGCGAAAATTTGTACAGTTCCATTTAAGTTAGGAAATGCTTTTCACGATCCAAAGTACGCAGTATGTTTAATAATTACATTTCTTGTAACGACTTTCACGTTCGCTCGCGCAAGAGACATTAATATTTAATATTTATTTTACAAACGATGCACAATTACGTACAAAGGCAATGTTTATTACGTAACTTGTTGAAAATTGACAATCGAGTTCGACGCCAGTTCATTCAGAGCTTTTACACCTGCCTACATTCACCAAAGGCAATAATAATAACGAATAAATTATATTTTCCCCCATTTTTCATCCTATCGAAATGTACGATATTGTCAATTATCCCGCAGGTAGAAAGAAGCAAATTTCCACTTTGCCGCAATTGAACAAGTACGTTCGTTAGATTCGAACTGTAAATATAAATGATCTATATATTACTATCATTTTATACTGAATCAAGATACAACGTATTTGCACCTACTCAAAGTTACAAAACAACACGCCATTCTACAGTTTAGTTACTTTTATGGCAATTGACCAGAAAATTTCTCCTGATCGATCGATTTCTACATATACTTTGCCACGGAACCAATTCCTCTCTCTCTCTCTCTCTCTCTCTCTCACTCACTCACTCACTCACTCTCTCGTACGAAACAGGTTCCAGCAAAAGGCGAATAATCCAAAACCGCGTAAAATTCCTGTTCCTCCAGCAATAAAGGGATATTCGACGAACTGTGCTCGACCCAGAGAACAGCCCTCTCTGGTAAAATCAGAGTTGGCGCGGTGGCTGATTCGTCGAAACAGGGAGGAATCTAATCGGCGTGCAGGTCCAGTTTCGCGCGATGAAACGAACGATAACGTTTTCCAGCCGTGTGGACCTTTAATGAAAACGCTGAGATAGCGGAAACGGCGATATCCTGGTTGAAACGCTCGGCGAAAAGTCAACTTCCGTTTCGGTAATAATCGTGCCACCGACGCGACGGTTCGCTCCGCGTTCTTCGCGTGTAATAACGCCACCAGGAGAGGATGTAGGATAACGAACGCGATAAATCAGAAGTAAAAACGTGCACCTGTAAATATAGCTCGTTAGAGAGTTCTGATAAATCACTAGAAACTTCCCATCGAAGGGTGGAAGTCTCCTAACGCCAGCACAATCACCGTTAATCGCTGGATACCAATTTTTCAATCGTAACTGCTCGAATCTGTTGTAGAAACGATGACAAATTGGTGAATTTCCGATGCAGATAGAAAACCGAAGGATTAGAGCGTGGAAAGGACTTTCGAATGTTTGAATTATCGTGTATTTCTGTTGAGAATTTTGGATCTTAATAGCCGAAATATTGGTATAGGAACGCTAAATTTACACTTAAAATTTATATTAGAATAGTTATATATTTATGTGATAAACGATTTCAAAGATATTCATCGATACACACTTGCACGCGTTTCAGCACTTTCTTCCGTACCAAACTGTTAACTGAGAACAGTTTACGTTTCTCTGTTCTCGAGACGCCGCGCACACACATACTTTCACACACTGATATTCACGTACATGTATACACTACTACACAGCTAATCCATCTCAATAATTTCAATCGATAACGATAAATAATATTAAAAAGATTCGAGGACGCTTGAAAGTTTTTGTCACGATTATAGAACCTTGTAGTTTCCTACTTTATTTGTCACAGTAAAAATATTGGATGCGTTATTTTTATTCGTATTCACGTTTTATCGGATATCGCTCGCTAATAAATGTACTTTTTCTTTCTTCTTTCTCTTCTTTTTTCAAATAAATTGAAGCGTAAAGTTTTATAGTTAAGCAGAGAAGCGAAAAATACTCGTATACATTTGTTTCCGTAGGCGGTCGACAGTTTATGATTTATTTAATGGAAGAAACCAAAACGAAACTGGTACACGACCAATCCATGAACTTTATCGTTCTCTCGAGCGATGTTTTATCTCGACAACACTGACCATAGATCCTACAGGCGCATTTTTTTCTTCAGATCGAGTCTCTCGTCGGATATAAAATTTCACGATAGAAATTTCAAACAGAAATGAAAGATTGAAAGTACGAGATTCCTATTGGATCGTCTGTCGTTACAATAGTACGATAGTTTCGATCGATTGTGCGTTAAACTCGATTCACGGATCTCCTGGGAGATCATTTTGTATCCATAGGGTAACAACGTGAGACAATATCAATCTATTCATTGTTTTAATATTTAGGTCACTTGAAATATCCAGAGTATATGGTGAACTATTTTTCTTACTTTTATCTGTTTTTAATTATTTTTATTTATCCTATATTTATCGTTTTGCATAGATAAAATTCATGATATTGCTAGTAATAAAATGTCAAATTCATATCATATAATTGATCTACAATCTTAGCGAGCTTCGAACATTGATAACATGAATTTTCAAATATTAGAGCAATTTTTATTTTCTATCGTTATCGTTTTCAAATATCAGTTTTGGTATTTTTGACTATTGTATATTCGTTTTGTTTTTTTTCTCTCTAAAATCTATTACTGTGGAATTTTAGCAAACTCTAAATATCAGAGATACCTTTTGATATATTTTTCCCCTTAATTTCCTTTCGTCAATACCAATTTTACCTAAAATTTCAACTATTACATTTCCAATCGTTTCATATAGAAGATCTTCTAGAACGCATTTGCCTTTCGTTATTTCCCTTTTATCAAGAACCATGGGTTCCATGAAACAGAATCTCCTTTATTCGTAATTTTTCGGCTCTAATATCCGATAATTTTTAATCAAAACCATCTCGATGCTTGCTGTACGCAGCAATTTCCAGATTTATTACTTCGAGCGATCCGATGGTCCTGAAAACCTCGCTAAACTCGCTGTATAATCAGAACCCGGTCGAATCGAGAGAAATCGTCCGATGACGACAGGTGTTTCTAGCCTGACAACTATATGCCTCCGACAACCATCCAGTTTCGGCAGGGGAAAAAAAAGAGAGGAAAAAAAATAGAAGAAAAAAAAAGGATTGATGTTCTCGTGGATGTTTTGACGTGCTTCGTGTTCCGTGGAAATTTATTCGTTGACCATCCCGATAAATGGCGAGGAAATTCGTTTTATGAATAATTTCGTTCGAACAGACTAGTCCCAGCGGTTCTACGATCGCCGAAATAATTGGAAAAGCTGTTTATTGGCGTTCGTGCTCGTCCATTTATATCCGCGAAATTCCTGACAGACACTGTATACCGATATTCTTTTAAACTTCGTCATTCATATTCCAGTCTATAAATCTTTTATTAGAAATTCCTCTGTAATTCGATGTTATTACGAACCCTTCAATTATAAGATCCCATTTCAATCGAAGAAGTGACAACAAACATCCACTTAATCACGATCAAACACGCGTAATACGTCTCTCAGGCTTCGAACGAGACTGTCCGCCCTCGAAGCTTATCGTAAAACGTGCCCCTCCTTCTCGTTATTCAGAAACTTCTAGCTTTTCTTATCGTCCATCCGCGAAACTGGAAATTCAAGCGCACATGCCCATGTATCAAAGTTTCCGTGGCAATTTTCATAGCGCATATTTACTCGGCAGTTTAGCTCAGACTTACGACACGCCGGCAGCTCGTTGGACCACAAATCGTACAAAATCTCGTATCTCTTTCTCCACTCCTCTCGTTCCTGTTCGCTACGATCTTTTCGCTCTTTTCCGCCGAGAAACGTTTCTTCTTACGTTTGACCTGACGTGTTCGCGCCCCGGATCGCGACACAAGGTTTCCCCCGCGTAAATCATCCAGCGATGCGGATACACGCCGCTTTCGTGCCCCCCTTTTCCCTTTTATCTTTACGTCGCAGCTTTTACGACCACTGTGTGCCTTTCAGTCGCGGCACGTTGTTTAATGTAAATAAGGTAAGAGGAAAAATTCGAAGAGTTGGAAATTAGAAAATTGCAAATTAGAGGATTCAGAAATTGTAATATCTCGGAGATATTCGGAGATGCAGAAATTGGAAAATTTGAGAATTGATTTTAATCTTTATTGGGTGATGTTCAAACTACGTTGAAATATCTTTGATCAAAATAAGATTCATTCTTAGCTTAGCAAAGATATTTTTGACGTAGTTTTACTGTCGTAATTACGATTGTTGATATTATTAGAAAAAGCAAGAATATTGGCGAAATTTCCACGGGGTAAACTCTATTCGGTTCATCGACTGAACCGAAGGAGCAAAAACTCGAACGCGTATTATCGATGAACAACCTAGCGAATAATTAATTCCATTGGCGTATGGAAATTCGACCAGGCAGAATGGTAATTAATCAAAACTGCTTGTTTAATGCCGAATAAACTGGCGTCGCGTCGTTGTCAGCCTTTAAATAATGAACGATGCGAATATCCCTAGCGTTATTATGAATGATAATTGACGCCGTGCACGGTGCGCTTAGCTGCGAGAAAAGACGCTGTGTTATCGCGAAACCAGCCGTATAATTCGTTCATTGTAGTGAAAATGGCTGGCGTAGCGTAACGCCGTTACTTTAATTGGAATTAAAATTTTCTGAAAACCTTCGTTTCTTATAACATCGTGCAAATTCCAACTTATATTCCTTGCCTTAGAAGCAACGTTTCACCGAGTCGAACAAATTACAACCACGACGATACAAAACAACTAAAATTCAATCTCAAACTTTCTATATTTCTTACGACAAACAAAACTCATCCTTAAAACCCTTTGAGTGCTGAATACTCGCGGCCTATGCGGTCCGTACGGACGGCGCGTGTCTAGCGCTGACGATCACTGTGGACGGAATACTTTTTCGTTAGACTGAACTCTGTTGATTGACTATTGAAAGCGCAAATCGTAATAAGTTATAGTAATTCTTTTGCACGAGATTAAATGATTCAAGAGCGTTATTTTTTAATTATTTTTAATTATTTATTATAAACATTGAAATTTACAGTTAACTAGAATTTGGGTAATAAACTAGAAAACAATAAACTAGAAAACTAAATTTAGTAAATATAACACAAGCTAATAATTCAGTTGTGTGTGCAAAATTTCAAAACAATTATCCGACATCGCATTTTCTCCATTCCCTTATTTTTCACACAAACAACACATTTTCTTCTGGATAATTAGATGCGACTGTCCGCGAAACAGGTAGACAACTGTTATAACGAGGCATTATTGGCATTTGTTTACTGCCGTTACTAAGCAATGCATTTATATTTATCTCACACAAACGTAATAACATTACTTCTGCGTAGGTGTTCGGAAAAATTGAAAAACGCATACATGCGTCCTTAGTCCATGCCAGGCATTTACAGAAAACGCATATATATGTCCTTAGTCCACACCGATAGCTTTCGCCAGGCGCCTATATGCGCCCACAGCACTCTAAGGGTTAAAAAACTTTCCGTCGTATCGTACGGATCGTACAAATTCTACACAGTGTCAAGATCATACGATACTATTCAAATATGATTTTTATAAAATCCTCTATCCTTTATCAAAGCTCAGCCTTAAAACACGTTTCACTACAAAAATTCAAATATCAATTCCAATTTTCAAACGCTGTTTACTAGAACTTACCCTTGCAAACACGTAACGCTACACGTTATCACGCATCCTGTACGCTAAATAGCATGACATCGACGACTAAAATGCATTTTGGATGACGACAGATAGCCGTTCACTGCCTGGGAGACGAGGCGACGTTGCGCAGGTGGTTGGTCTACGATCCACGTCAGAGGGTGCAGGGCTGGAGGTTCGTCTCGTACATGCTGCTGCATTCGAACGCGCTTCACCTTGCGTTGAACGTAGTCATCCAACTGGTGCTCGCCACTCCGCTCGAGGTGAGTTAATCAAACTAATTGTCGACCAGCCGGCCTCGTTCGTTGGCTACTCTCTCTCTCTCTTTTCTCATTCGCAATGCTCGGCAAAGTGTATCTTTGGGTGAACCGATCGATCGCGTTCAAAGGAGCTACGTATCGAGCGAAAAGTCGTTATCGAAAGAACACAAAGGCATGGAAAGAACGGCAGGTGGAATTTAACATTAGAACTATCGAAGGATAAAACTTGCGTCAGAGAAATTAAAGCGTAATATATGGACGAATGTACACAGGCCATCGGTATTTTTGTTTAGTCATTCGCGATATTGGCATTTAAACAACGTTTGAATTAATGGTTCTTCGATGTAAATAGACGAACGTTGTTTCGATTAAGAATTATGCTGGTTCTGTTTAAAATGTAAAACATACGCGATCTTTATTTATAACCTACGATATTTTCTTCGGTCTTCCGTTATTTTTTACGAAATATTTTCTCCTAACGATCCATCGTTTATCCGTAGATTTGGCAAAAAAAAGTCACGGAAAATTCGCGATATTTGCCGTCGTAAATCTAGAAAATTTATACGAGTGGAATCATTACAGATTGGTCATTTGGGCGTTGATAAATTTGTAAAATTTTTACGGAAAATAACGGATTGCTTATTTCGATCAGCGTTATTGATCGATCAAATATAAATAAAATTTCTATGGGAAGTGATGAATGAGTTATCGAAACACTCTGATAGTTCTAATATTAAATGGATGGAAAATTTTACACTGGCTAATTGATCGAAATTTATCATCCCTTTTAATTCTTTTTCTCTTGCATTTTGTCATTATCTAAATCTTTTAATTAATCGATTAATATTCGACGAACGAAGAGAGAATTTCGTATTAGAAAGAATATTTTCTAAGGGCATAGAAAATATGTCGAACGAACGAAAGACGATATCGGTGGTCGTAGGTGGAACAGGGTCGAATAGGGGTGGCAACGATCTACTTAGGAGGTGGTGTTTGCGGAGCCCTTGGAGCATCTCTTCTTCAACCGAGCCTCTTCTTGGTCGGCGCTTCTGCGGGTGTCTATGCTTTACTTACCAGTCACCTGGCGCATCTTTACCTGGTTAGTTACAAATTATATTATTCCGCTATCATTGACATACGTATACGTATAAAATAAAACTTACCTATGCAGAAGTTGTTGATTCCTTTTTATCTTTCCTTGCATCTTTATTGCGACGTGAAGTAACGTTTCAAATTGAAAGTTTTAAATCTACACTTACACACATAGAAGAAAACTCCGCTTCTAGACAACTAGATAACGATTGTTCAACTTGCTTCGTACAATTTTAATTTGCCCGAACTTGCCACATTCTACTACAATCTTCTACAACGAACTCTAACACAGCCGTCTAGTTTCGTCCGTCTTTTATTATTTGTAACGTCACCGACATACTTGCCAGATAATTAAAAGAAGATGTTCCATGTCGTTTACAATCACCTTAGTTGCCCAGAAGTTCGTAATCTTATTGTAAATACACCATGATCCAACTTTCTGCAACTTCGTTACGCCGCGTCTACTGCTGCGTTTTCAGTTTTAATGCCATCAAGATTTCCTTAAAAACGAAACCTTGCGACATCTTCTCGAATTAATACTTCTGCCTCGATCCAATTTCCCTCAACGTGATCAAACACAAAGAACTTTTATCTACCAACCACTCGTCAAACGTTGACTCGTGACTTTTCTCTGTCTTTAATTTCCAGTGTCACGGAGAACTCCGCTACGCCGGCTGGCGTCTAGGTGCCGTGTTACTCTTAGCAAGCGCAGACGTGGCGTCACTTCCAATTCCAGCACTGCTCGGTTGCGGTAGAGTCGGTTGGGCAGCTCACGTGGCTGGCGCCCTGGCAGGGCCACTCCTAGGCCTGGCAGTGTTCCCGAATCAAAGCAAGAAAGACGCTAGAGGACGAAGATTCGTGAGGTTCGTGCGACTTCTAAGCGCGATCAGCGTGATGCTTCTGGTGGTCGGCGCCATTTTGGGCAACATCTACGTGATCGCGTTGCCACAGCTCAGGAAGCCCTCCTGACAGAGGATCGAGCTGCTCGTCAAGCTCTGCAGGCGGTCCTTCCTCATCGTCAAGATCAGAGAGGCCGCCGAGAGCGTTTTCGAGTAGGAAATCGCGCAACTCGCTGGCAATGGGAAAATTTTTACGACGTTGCTCGGACCCAGGGAAAGAAATGATCGTCGTCGAAGTTGGGATCGCGTGAAATTATGAGAAAAGAAAAAAGAAAAAAAAAAGGGAAGAAAAAGGAACAGAATTTGAAGATAACGTTAAAGACGAAGAACTTTCGAAACTAAAAATTTCTTGAATTTGGAAGCAAAAATAATATGGGATTGTAAATGGAACTGAAAAACGTCGTTGAACAAATATGTCGGCGAATGTATTACGGTGACGTGAGAATTTGTAGATTGATATTGCGATGCGCGTGGAAGAGAAATTGTTGTTCAAACTGCGCAAATGGGTGAACAATTAGATGGAAGGAAAAATGAGACGTTGGATATAAATGAAACGGAACGGAAAAGCATCGTGCACTGTTAAAGAGCAAGTGGTGGATGTACAACGTGGGCGTAAATCGATTGGAGCAGCTACTCGCAGACTGTTGTTGCGATACGCGTGGAAGAACAAATTTTGTAAACAGTGCAAATGGGTAAACAATTAAATGGAAAGAAGAGTAAGAAGCTCGTGGGAGGTATTACGATTGAAGACTATTTGCAAGTCGTTGTTGCGATACGCATGGAAGAAGAGATACTTGGAACTGTTCAATTGAGTGAACAATTAAGTTGAAGGAGTAGAAGGCTTCTTATTTGCAGCGATTGTCGGATATAAAATTGAGAAGAAGAAAATTGAAGATGGAAGGAAATGTATCTATCGAAGCAAGAAGAAAGCAGAAGAGGGACAAAGATACATGTACGTTAATCTTATTGAGAACTTGGCTAAACTTAGAGTTTATCAAGCCGAGAAAAGCGTGCGTTTAATTACAAAAGGAGGAAGACTTTCCGCAACAAATATTTAAATATTTAAGGGAACGAAAATCGCTGAGGAATTAAAACCGAATAAACGGTCCAGCGATTTCTATCGGAATAATATTTACCTTTACCGAAACTGCCAGAAGAGAACCACTCACTGAATGAATCGCCTAAAATAGATAAAAATAAAAATAAAGAAAAAACAAGATCAATCGATCAACCAAAAAAATAAATAAATAAATAAATAAATATAAAAAGCGAGAGCAATCTAAACCAATCTTAGGGAGAGAAAGAAGGAAGAAAATTGCCTGAAATTCCAGCTGGCTCGATTCAAGTTTCTTCGACTGCATCGACAGGAATGATCAAGGGTCTCCTTTTCGAAAGAACTATAGCATCCTGTCTGCGTTTGGTATACTTCTCTGCAAGGTCTAGCCGTTCTTCAATTTCTGCCTGATGTATTCGGCTAGCGAGAAGCAGCAGAAAGATATTCTGGAAATTTACGTTGGCCAAGCTGTCTCTAATCGTAGGATTACGAGAGGTCGTTGCGCGGGGCCAACGTTTGTTCCAACGGCTGACGAATCGACGTCGTTTCGACGAAGAATGGACGCGTCGTGTAAATCGCTTATATCGCGATTCTTTATTGCACTCATCAATGTTAAGACGCCAAAATGAATAGGAA
Source organism: Bombus terrestris (assembly GCF_910591885.1). Taxonomy (NCBI): domain Eukaryota; kingdom Metazoa; phylum Arthropoda; class Insecta; order Hymenoptera; family Apidae; genus Bombus; species Bombus terrestris. Next base: position 5,258,324 of record NC_063271.1, on the reverse strand, counting down.
ACTTCGACTTGATGCTTTTTGGTGTTTGTTTGGATGAAATCGGAGGAGCTGGTTTCTGAAAGAGGCGCAGAATTCTATTTGGAGATGGATGTAGAATTCTCGATTGTACACCTTCGACGATTGAAAAGAAGCGAGGAGAAGAAGTTGATAGGGCTGGGATTGTTTAACGGCGAACGTAGAACTTTTAATTGCAGCCTCGACGAACGGAGAAAAGATAGAAAGAAGAAATTGAAAGAGTTGCACCGTATAATGACGGGATCAGTAAGTTTGACCATGTGCTTGATAAATAGCAGAATGTTGAAAGTAGAGATTAAGGAAACTACTGATTTGGTTCTTCGATAATGCGTGCCATGTGAAACGATGGATTTGGTTGTTCAACTTTAGACCTTAACTTTCAACGAAGGAGGAATAAATTGAAAGGAGAAATTGAAGGGAATAGATCGTCGAGAGTTAAAACTTGGTGATATAGTTTCAATTTACTTCAGTTCCTAGGTGGATGAAGAACAGATTGAAATCGGAAGTTAGACAGTGTTCAATAATGAGTGTGATCGATAATAATAAAATACTCTTCGCTGGTTACTCAGTGGCTATGCAGAAAAGATTGGACGAACGTTGAAGAAAATAGACTATTGGAAAATAAATTTCGTATATAATTTCAATTTTCTTTTTAGTTCTCGATGGATGAAAAAGAGATTAAGAGCAAAGGTCGAAGAAAGCAGACTATTCAAAGATAAACTGATACGAACGTTCGACCTTAGACCTTGGTAGAATAAAGGAAAAGTTAAAAGCATAGCTTTTCGCACTTTTGCTGTACATTTAGCGGACGAAGAAAACGTGAAACGTTCGCTTTTCTTAGGCAAAAGAAACGATAGAAGGAAAAGTCAAAAAGATTAAAGAAGTTGGACTTCTTAGAGATCGCTGTAGAACTTTAGACTGTACTTGATGTAAAGAGAAACTGTACAATCGAGTGGAGAATCAAAGGTATGAATCTTGTTTTGTGTTCTCGTTCGACGAAACGGTGAGTGAAAGACTGATTCGTGAAAGTTCGAGGGTTAGAGAGAAAGAAGAGCGTTTAATAGGTGGATAAGATGATTTTGTTGAATCGAAGCGTTCAGGACAATGGCACGAGAACTGTAGCGAATGATGTCGATCGGCAGATAGTTGCCGAGGCGACGACTGTACAATTGACTAGTAGTAAGCCTGAAATCCGTTGATTGGTAACGTATTGGTAGACCGTTGTTCCTGGTGGCACGAAAATCGATGAACAAGAGAGACATTATGCTGTTTATACTTTTCCAAAAAAGTCGTTTTTCAACTTCACTTCATTTATGGACACATAGAATAATTTTTCAATCAAGAAATACTTGTACAAGTTGCATGCTGTAATTTCCAAGCTTTTTCCCTATTTTCTTTTTTTTCATTATCGAAGAATCCTTAGATCCTGAAGCTTTAAAATGAAAACAGAGTTTCCTGTAAAGACAATTTTCCTCCATAAATTATGTATTTTATTCTTGCAAATTTGCTATCAAGAAGTAATACTTTCACGATTATAGAAAAATGTCTTGTAATTGTTAATTGAGAGCAAAGATTTATTTCTAAACAACTAATTTTAATCAAATTTTAATCAATCACGTTTAGAATTAATTAGAAATATCTTTAATTCGACAATTTTATTATCTTGGCGATTTGAAGATTAACGTTCGTTGATTTTTCTGTGTATCCAGGAATAAATAGAAATAATTAGTTGATAAGGATGTTCTAAGATAATTCTTCGCTATAAAGTACCGATTAAAGTAACGATAAGTTGGGTATTCGTTATTTAAAAAGCGGCTGCGAACGACGAATTCCTCTTATCACTCTTTTTTCCTAGCCGATATCGTGGATGAAACCGGGAGAGAAAATTGCGCGACTCGAGAAATGCATTTCACGATCCCTCGATTCGTCGTCCCAACGATGCGTTTTCCCGTTAAGGTGGATGGTCGTCGAGTCGAGGACGTCGTTGTCGTCAAAGATGACGCGTCGCGGAACGACCTGATTTTCTTCTGAAAAATCGCACGACTACCATTCGAAAGTTATATGTCTCGATCTACTATAATTTTTCGCGTTCAAATCGTTTTATATTCAAAAATTTATTTCCTCTTATCCATCTGTGGTTTTCTTTGCTTTCGAGTTTCTGAATATTATATCGTAGATTTACACGTGTGAATTTTAATTGAAACGCAATTTTAATTGTCCAAAGTATTCTCCCAATATTCTTCCGATTTCTTGAACTTTCCTTAGACTTTATTTTTATGCATTTTCATCTTCGATTTCCATTATGTATTTTCATCTGTCGTAGTTGCTGGATCACATTTACTTCTCGCGCTTTTTCAAGCACTTTTCGTGCGCATTCGATTTACCCCCTTTGCGCTCCGATTCTTTCATTTGGCTATCTCTACGTTAAAATATCGCTCGTCTGTCTTAGAAAGCAAATTCGATTCAAAAATTAGGACGCAGTCTTTTACGTAAATCCATAAATAAATTGCCACTTTGCATTTGTTATCGCTCGTATAATATTCACAAGCCTAGATTCGAGGAAGTTCTTTTAAAATATGCTTAAGGACATGGCCCAAGTTTCCCAAAACGGGATCAAAATTAACTTTCTAAACTTCCAAATTTACAAACACTGCCAGTGTTCCGTCCCCCTATAACACAGACACACGCAAAAGATATTTCCTCCATAATGGAAGATTTCTCAATATTTAATATTTCTATGCTTTACTATAAATAATAGAGATAGTAATTCTATCGTAGAGTTAATATTGATTTTTATATAATGTGATACTATAAAGAAGAGAGAAAGAGATGAATGAGAAGACAGGAGGAGATGGCATTTCGTCCTGGGGCTACTAATGGACTCATTAGTAAGGTTTCCCAGGAGGCTCGTGCCTTAGACACGAGGACAGTACGACGGAGGTGACACATCGCGCTCCTCTGACGATTCAGAGGACGCATTTACATGAACAGGATGCTTAGGCGACGAATTTCAGAGAATTACCTTGTTGCCACGAATTTCTCTGGTGGCGAGTGTACAAGGACCACCGAGTGTACAAGTTTCTCAACTGACCACTATTTTCCCGCAATAATGAATCACTCGTATCTTCTTCTTCCTCATCCTCTACGATTCTTCATTCTATAATGCGAATACTCGATAGAAATTGACTGATTTCTCTCCTCTATTCAAAACCTTAAACCATGTTGCTCGTTGCATTGTTTAAAAGAAACAATTTTATCGATACACTGCCCATATCGGTGATTTTCGCCACACGGATACATTTATTCACTCCACCGTGGTCCAATATATTAAAAGATGAAACAAATCTCTTTAATGGTTAATTTAAATTAAGATTTAAATTAAGAACCCTGGGACTCTGCTTCTTCGGTCGTGTTCATAAAACTACGAGTTTGCCTAAATGTCCACCAAAGGACCAAGGAGTATTCAACTTATCCTAATCTTACGGACGTTCCAATTTCTATAAACTTCGTACAGTTGGCGAATTTCAGCTGAATCGCTGCAATTTTTTTCGTAACGAACAATTTTATCGATACACTGCCCATATCGGTGATCTTCGCCACACGAATATATTTATTCCCCAGTTCGCTCCACCGTGGTTCAACATATTAAAAGATGAAACAAATCTCTTTAATGATTCATTTAAATTAAGATTCAAATAAAGAACCCTGGAATTCTTCTTCTTCTGAATCATAAAACTACGAGTTTGCTTAAATATCCACCAAAGGACCAAGGAGTATTCAGCTTATCCTAATCTTACGGACGTTTCAATTTCTATAAACTTCGTACAATTGACGAATTTCAGCTGAATCGCTGCAATTTCTTTTCCTAATCGCGATACTAAGAGAATACAAATTTTATAATGTAACTTCACCCCCCAAAAAAAATATTTCAAATAAGATATCGCGTCGACGTTATCATTCAAACTTAATTTACTGATAACCAGAACAAGCTATCTTTTGAAAATTCCCATCTGGAAGTCGTGAAACCCTACAACTTGGAGAATTCGTAATCAAAATTAACGTTTCGGCAACTTGAGTCATGTCACATATCCAAATGAGAGACGCTGTCGCAAAGATGGAGAGAGCGCAAAGGGGTTGCTACTCAGCTTGTCCTCGGCAACTCGCAGCCAGAAATCAGTCGAGTAATCCTATCCCACTGAACCGATCGATGAGAGTGTATCATTCGCGAGTATGCGATGAAAGAATAGAAGAGACGGCGGAATAGGGGAATTTAATGGAGGTAAACGGGCGCAGAAAATTCCGAGAAGCGCGGAAACGACGCGTGGGGTGTTCACGCGTACGCGAGTGCGAACGTGGGCAGAATTTCGAACGCGGCTCTTAGTTGCTTCTCCTTGCCCCGCGCTCTTATCGCGCATCCTTTCTTTTTCCACGTCCAGAGCAGAGAAATTAAAAATCTCCGTTGCCTCGTGCGCTTTTACATTTACGACGCCGTAATCTTTAATTCTATGCGGAAAGTGTTTTTCCGCGATTCTCGCTTCTATGAAAATTCCACGGCAATTTGACCTCTTGTCTTGCCACGTCAAGTCATAAACTAGACGAAAATTACGGATTTGATTCAACAAGAGAAGGTCCCGTAATGTTTGAAACAATGGATTGTTGAGATTTTCATTTTTGTTTCAAACCTGCAGATTGTGGAGATTGTGAACTTATTTTTTATCGATAGGTGTTGTTAAGATGTTGCGCTGGTATGGACGATTATGTTAACCTGAGACAATTTTTGGTGGAAAAAAAACACGATTTATTAAGTTATTATAATTCGAATTATTAATATCGTAAGGGGTCGTAAGGGGTTAAACGAAAGTGATTGCACTTTTATCGGTTAATTAACCCTCTATAACCATCGGTTGTTTTGTTTTTTTAGTTTTCATATATGATAAAAGAGGTTCCAGTTAATCGTTGAATTTTTGTTTTAATGTAATAATCAGAGGCTAAGAATTATTACTAATAAATTGTTTAACAGTCGTTTTCTAAGATGATCGTTCGATGGCTTAAGGGAATAGAGTAAGATTTAGAGAGTGTAGATATATGAATAAACAGTTTTTGAGTCTCAGCTTTACGGTGTTATAGAGGGTCGAAGGAATTTAATTAGTGTTATCTGTAAGAATGTAATTGTTACGTTTGACAAAGGAATTTTTGGCAAAGGAATTGTACAATGGATGAGAATAATTACTGTGATCAGTAATGGAAAATTCGTTCGAGGAATTGGCTAATTAACCGAAGTATGCGTGTGATAGAAGAAAAATGGGAAGAGAAAGTAATTATTATCATCGATTATTTTACTAAAAATAATCGACGGACTAAGAAAACGACTCGTAGTTGAACTTTCAGGCAACAAATTGCCCGTCGACCAATTCTTGTGCAATAGAACATGGACAGAGAAAAGGGATGAAAGGATCGGATCTTTGAAGGCTGTTAGGGGATAAGAAGCGCTGTTAAAATGCTCTTCCTTGGATTCTTTTCATCAAATCCAGAAAACGTATCGTAGATTTTCAAGAATTCCGATTTTCAACCGATTCGAAGCAAAAAGAGCCGAGACGAGAAAAGAATTTCCGCGTCTCTAACGAAAAGAAACTAAAAAGTTGGTGAATTTAAGTGGAAAATCTCCGATAAAACGTCTAATTAATTTTGTTAGAAGCTCGTTGAGAATTTTAAACGACGGAAAAGTAAATCGAAGATCTTGAAAACCGGCTGGATACGAACGATAAAAAGCAATCCAAGCTTCTCGGCCAAATGAAAAGAATATTCTCATTCGGGAGCCCGATTTATAGTTTAATCGCGTTTCCTTTGGTTAAGCCGCGACGATGCATTAACGATGCTGCCAAAACCGGAAAACAATACATTTATAACTGTACGTAGTACTTAATCGATAGTAAAGTAGCGCGCCGAATCGTGTTCAGATTACCCACAAATTTTCCAAAATTCGTCCTTCCGTATTTGCGCCTCGATGAAACGTGCAATCGATAATACGAAATTCGTAAAACAAATTTTTCAAATATCTTCATCGACTAACGATTTATCCGTATCCATTGATTTTATTCCCACGTATTACTAAAGATAAGAGAAGAAGTGGCTGCTCCATTAGACAATAAGATTTACGCCCAAGATATTTTTCTTCTTTCATTATTCAAATAATATTATTCAGGAAAATAATCTTTTAAGGAGATAAAAAGACGTCGAATCAAGAAGCGGAAAGATCTCAAGGATATTTGTAAAGTCAACCGCTTTTGACCGTAATTTTCAATGACGATTATTTGTGGGCAATCCGAATGGAAGAAGATGTGTTCTCTCCGGCAATTTAGTCGATCACTGTACCTATGTATTTGTTTATCGATATTATTATACACTTACAGATATACAGACAGGTATACAGACACACACGAGGCGAACTGGCTGTGATTATGTTAGTGTTACGAAACCTACGTCGACACGATTAATAATTATAATAATAATAATAATAATAATAATAATAATAGTAATGATAATACGAATATATCTGTAAATACAACCGACTAATTGGATATAAATATAAATACGATTATATACGCTGTGATTTGATCACGGGCATATTTAACGGAGGGTTGTCACCTCTCCACTGTGTATCGAAACAATCGATTGCCTGCAATAAAGTCGAAATCGTTCCACGGTTCCCGTAATCCTGTTGCCTTTTACTTTCAACAAACACACGCTACGACCCGATCTAGTCCAATTTTACGGATAATTTCCTCTTATAAATGATTGATAGCTGGAACGATCGATGTTTCGTGACGATGATCGAACGATTAGGAGAAGATCGAATGTGATTCGACCAGAAGGTAAGAGAATTTTTATGTAAATTCTTGCTATTATACTTCTCTGTCGAATTGACGAAGAAAGCAGCAAAATTTTCATGGTTCCAACAGAGACTCTAGAATATATCGATTTGCTTCTTCTACTAAATCAAACGTACGACTATCAAAATCAATTAAATAATAAATAGCGTTAGAATAACAAATAGCGGACACATTAATGAACCACGCATGAACTATATAGCGACTAATTAATACGTAAATTACGTATCGTAATCTAAATTACAAGAACATTACGCGTAACAGTTCAATTTAGTTCTTCGAAACTGTAAAAAATACAAATAGTTGGAATACTTCTAACAGCGAAAACATCAAATGCAATGTCACTTTTTCCCTTAAAACTGCTAAAAAAGGATTAGCGAAAAAATTACGATTCTGAGTTCCGTAAATGTTTATTACGACAATCGTACAATAAAACATATATATATATATATATGTTTGTGTATATATATATACATATATAAGTACAAGCCTCTGTGCGGCATTCGGCGCGAATTTACGGCCTTGCTAACGCGATACAGAAACGATTACGCTTTCCCGTGATCCGTTACCGGCACGGTGTCCTTACAATTCTTAAAACGACGAAAGAACGTTGAAAAGAAGGGAAGAAACGAAAGGATTGAAGAGGAGGAAAGGAGAAAGAGAAGAAAGAAAGGTTCACGGAGGAATCGTTCTACCAATTCGATTACAGCGTCGCTTGTCTCCATTGATTACGTTCGATTAATTACTAACTAAGCTTACGAACTAAATGATAGCACGTGACAGTGAGTTAACTCGTTTCTAAGTCGATAAACGACGCGGAAGAACTTTCGACGAAATCGATGAAAATCCGGTCGTAGATCGATCGTATTATAGCACCGCAGCGTACGAATCACGACAGATTATAATTAATTATATCCATTCAATATACGGGGGTCTAGTGAATAAAAAAGTAACATACAGGATTAAATGCACCTATGGTGATCGCGATGCCACTGGTAAAACCACGAATTATTGTAACAAAGAGCTTTGTAGCTTCAAATAAATAGAATTATTGGCAATCGTTCCGAGACTCGCTTGTTTTGTTTTGTTTTTCTTTTTTTTTTTTTTTATCTTTTTATCCTAATTTATTTTACTTAATCGTTTGTAATCAATTACTATAACAGGCTATCAACAGGCTGGATTGAAATCGTAGGGTCGAAGTTTGACGATTTTTTTGAAAAGATTGATGCGTTTTAAACATTTTCATCGTAACGTTCGATCAAAATTCTTTAAGTTATCTTTCATAGAGGAGGAACTAACATGAAACTTTTAATGGAAATTGTAGCGTCGAAGAAAGGGCTCCGGCGTAATATTGAATGTGCCTGTAATAATGCTTCCTAAGCATTTTTCAGTCACGACAAGTTCTTATTATAGTCAAATAGGCTGCAATCCCCTTCTCACATTTGCATAAAAGGGTATTATTCATGGGATTATTATTGGTCACAATCACTGCCAGAATATTAAGCATAATCTTAATATATCGAAATGAAAAGGTGACGAAGATCTTTGTGAAAATAATTATAATCCAAGGAATAATTTACTAGCCTCTTGGCACAAAACCATCTAGACACGTATAAATCAGAGGCACGTCTTTAAACACGTGAATAACGTGAAACCCATTGAAAATGACTATGAAAATAATAACAAAGATAAAGAATAAAGTCAATGAAATCGGAAACCCGAAATAAACTTAATACCAAACATCAAGCGTTTTGCTCTATAATTATCTAATAAATTTTTATTGCAAATGTCATGGAAAAATTATGCTTTCAAATCGGAATATTTCTTTAACCAACGCGAATTAATTAAAAAATTAAATTCCACGATCAAATTATCTTAAAACCCAACGTCTCGATAATTTCAACCGCCAAGATTTTGTTCCATTTCAGAAACTGTGTCTCTGCCGCTTAAACCGATTCATCCAAAGTCTATCGAAATCGCACGAATAAATCAAAACGGAACACGGGCCACCCTCGTAGCAGGCTAATTCCCGGTTAACGGGGAGAAAATGGGGATTGGGACGGCAACTTCCGTCTTCATCCACTTATCCTTGCAGAGCACGGAACCGCTATCCCTCAAAATTACATCCTGATCGATCTTCGCAAAACTGTGGATCCTTGCCAGATGAGTAACGTTCCATAGGCTGGCCAATGGACGAGAGTCGAAGAGTTTCCTATCTCCTTCCATTTGGACAAAATTCCTATCCAGCCAAGCGGGCGAAGAAAATATAATTGAAAGATACGATTTTCGAGTGATGGCAAAGGGTTGGTTAAATTAGGGGATGAATTAAAGTGTATTACTTGGTGAAATTGACTTTGGATGGGATTTGAAGAGCGAGCGAATTTTAGGGAAAAGGAGACGAATGTTGCCCCCCAGGTGATTAATGAATTTGATTGCAGTTGGTTGGAATAGGTCGAAGTACAGTTTAGATAGTAGATTAAGGTTCGAGTATTTGTTTCTAATCTAGGGTTAATTGTAATGAGAATTGTTCTTGGATCAGAGATTTATAGACTTAAACTTTAATTGAAAGCCAATTGTAATTGTAATTTGTTTTAGATTAGAATTAGCTTCCAATTTACATTTGATCAAAGAGCGTTTAATCAAAGAATTTGGATTAAAAATGCTCAGGTTGAAACTTTATGTAAATTTCCTTTTTATGGTCTTTACTGAATCAAAATCTTTCAGGTAGTCCAAATGAGTGATTGATGAATATAGAATTTTAAATATTAAAATCATTTTATTCGATGCGTAAATTAATTCAGTGACTAAATGAGTTGTGAAGTAGCTATTATTGTGTGACACATCTACATGCATATAAGGAAACTTCCAAGCGTGTAACATCACGGAATTGCAGTTAAAATTACTCTGTAACGTCGTGGTTACGAGGTTTCTAACGTGGATTATAATTATAAGGATATGTAATGAGAGAGAGAGAGAGAGAGAGGGAGGGAGGGAGGGAGGGAGGGAGACTTCGAATCTCGGAATGTGCCTCAAATTTTGTCAATTATTCAGAATTCCCTTCGTGGCATCGCCTTACAACAAGCTAATCATTGAACGAAACAGAGAGCTATAATTCCGATTCGAGGAATTAACACATTCACCGCTCACTGTAAATTTTCGATAATTAAAGAATAAAATTTTCATCAAAATTTCTTCGTAAAAGTCAAACTATCCAGTCAAAAATACAACTAGTTTAAGAGCAAGTTTTTCGTTTTTACTAAAAATATTCAACGCTGACATACTTTAACCGATTTAATTTAACAATTAACGCATTAACTTTACGATAATAGAAGACAATTCCAAATTCTTCCTACCTTCTCGCGTTCACTTTCTCTTTACCCGTCACTCTCGAAAATTTACTTCAACAATATAGCAATGGACAGTTCTTCGCAAGCCACATACTCCGTAGCTCGAACTGAGATCCTCCATACTTTTCCTCAAACTATCCTTCGGAAACGTATCGAGGCAGCAGTGAATCTATTAACTCGAACGAACCTAATTGCAAGGAAAACAGCTTGGCCCGAGCACGGCCAACTTCGATCAACACTTGAGCTGCTTACACTGTACCCCGATCTCCGTGCACCTGCACTCTAGACAAGGTCCAGAGAGCTCGGTAATGATCCTTCCAACGCGATACATCCTTCCGTAGATATTACATCCAGCCAATTTTAGCAAGCTAGCCACCGACATAGGAATTTCATTCTCTAGAACCTTAGACGGCGTTCCAGTCTCTGTCACATGATCCTCCATCTTCTCGCTCACTTCGGAAGACACTTTGTCATCCTCTGATTGGTCACTAAAGTTTGCAGTCGATCTGCTGGTAGTCGATGTCTCTGTCGTCTTTGTATCTTTATTATTCTCATTGTTACTTGCATCTGAAGAGAATAACAGATCCAGAACAGTATCCAGAGAAAATATAGGTTCATCCAGCTCTGTATTAGCTCCAGAAGATGGTTTGATCGTAGTCGAGTGAAATTTAGAATTATTAACTTTTGTCAAAGAATCTCCGATCTTCGACTCGGACGAGATATTAGCGTCGTTGATTTGCGAAGTATTTAATTTCACGAGATTAGAGTTTGTTGTATTAAAGGAAGAAATAACATGTTCTTCTTGTTTCTTGGTAGTATGATCCATGGTTGAGAAAGCAACCTTTTTAGAAATCGTTTCAGAAACACGATCTAAAGTCTGTTCAGTTTCTTTGGTGTTGTAATTTGAAGTGATTGCTTCTTTTATATGTCCATCTTGACTGAGATTATATTTATTCTTGGTGATTAGACTGGTTGGATCTTCTTCTGGTCTGTACGGTGGACGTAGGAGAGATAATTTATCCACGAAATCAAAGTTTGCTTGCAGAGGCTTTAGAGTGCTGGTGGTCGATGGTCTTGAAGTGGTGATTCCATGTTCTACCAGGTAAGGAATCATGTCCTCGATCAGAGAAGGCAGATCAGGAGCTGGTTCTGTCTTTATCACGTCGCGGAATGGGTCTGGAAATATTATCGGCTGATGAAGCGATGGTGCAGTAGCGTCCGCACGGTCTAACACAACCGTTGGTGATTCTTCTGCTTCTACTGGAAGTAATCGAAATGTTAGAGTCGGTACGTGATAGAATTATTGATTATTGATTAATTTGCATTTGAGAAACATTATAACTCTCCAATGTAATTTTTTTGGAAATAGAAGAATGCTAGAAAATTATGGGATTTGAATTAACGCATGTATAAAAGACGAAGAAATGCTTATAATACTTGTTTGAGGTAAGGTAAAATAAGGGGGACAAACAGCCAAGAAATAACAAAATAATATAATTTTTCTCTTATCTTATATTTAAAATTTCAAATTTTCAAATTAGAATTTTCAAATTCGAATTCTTAAATTTGAATTTCCAAATATTCATATTTGAATCTTCAAAATTGAATTTTCAAATTTCCAAATTCGAATTATCAAATATGAATTTTTAAATTCGAATTTTCAAACTTTCAAATTTTCAAATTTGAATTTTCAGATTTGAATTTTTAAATTTGAATTTCCAAATTTGAATTTTTAAATTTGAATTTTCAAATTCGCAAATTTTCAAATTTGAATTTTTAAATTTGAATTTTCAAATTTGAATTTTTAAATTTGAATTTTCAAATTTTCAAATTTGAATTTTTAAATTTGAATTTTCAAATTTTCAAATTTGAATTTTCAAATTTTCAAATTTGAATTTTCAAATTTTCAAATTTGAATTTTCAAATTTTCAAATTTGAATTTTCAAATTTTCAAATTTGAATTTTCAAATTTTCAAATTTTCAAATTTGAATTTTTAAATTT